>NW_027523550.1:0-45543 GCF_052094955.1 Ictidomys tridecemlineatus
AATCAAACACGGTTTGTGCTAGCTCTTTGAAACTTGCCACAATAAAGCAGTTTCAAGTTCTATCTCTATGGTTTTTTTGCTGTTGATGTAGCTCTAAGCAGAGACTGGCGAAAATCACTTTCATGGAAAGGGGTTGCCAAGCTTCCAAAAAACTACGAGTTGGCTGAAATCTCAGCAAACATTTTTTCACCCAATCTTCATGATTCTTTCAGGTAATGATCAGTACACCAAAACTACTTGGCTCACCAAATTTCGTTCTCCTAGGTTAAACCGTTCGTTTGCAGTAACCGTTTAATTTTTAGGTTTCACTCTGTTTTCTCCTATAGGGATACATGTATTTGGATCTCTAAATCAAACACAGTTTGTGCTAGCCTTTTCAAACTTGACAAAATAAAGAAGTTTCAAGTTCTATCTCTATGGTTTGTTTGCTGTTGATGTAGCCCTAAGCAGAGACTGGCGAAAATCACTTTCATGGAAAGCGGTTGCCAAGCTTCCAAAAAACTACGAGTTGCCTGAAATCTCAGCAAACATTTTTTCACCCAATCTTGATGATTCTTTCAGGTAATGATCAGTACACCAAAACCACTTGGCTCACCAAATTTCGTTCTTCTAGGTTAAACCGTTTGTTTGCAGTAACCGTTTTCATTTTTAGGTTTCACTCTGTTTTCTCTCATAGGAATACATGTATTTGGAACTCTAAATCAAACACGGTTTGTGCTAGCTCTTTGAAACTTGACACAATAAAGCAGTTTCAAGTTCTCTCTTTATGGTTTGTTTGCTGTTGATATAGCCCTAAGCAGAGACTGGCGAAAATCACTTTCATGCAAAGGGGTTGCCAAGCTTCCAAAAAACTACGAGTTGCCTGAAATCTCAGCAAACATTTTTTCACCCAATCTTGATGATTCTTTCAGGTAATGATCAGTACACCAAAACCACTTGGCTCACCAAATTTCGTTCTTCTAGGTTAAATCCTTCGTTTGCAGTAACCGTTTTCATTTTTAGGTTTCACTCTGTTTTCTCCTATAGGGATACATGTATTTGGAACTCTAAATCAAACACGGTTTGTGCTAGCTCTTTGAAACTTGCCACAATAAAGCAGTTTCAAGTTCTATCTCTACGGTTTGTTTGCTGTTGATGTAGCCCTAAGCAGAGACTGATGAAAATTACTTTCATGGAAAGGGGTTGCCAAGCTTCCAAAAAACTACGAGTTGCCTGAAATCTCAGCAAATATTTTTTCACCCAATCTTGGTGATTCTTTCAGGTAATGATCAGTACACCAAAACTACTTGGCTCACCAAATTTCGTTCTCCTAGGATAAACCGTTCGTTTGCAGTAACCGTTTCATTTTTAGGTTTCACTCTGTTTTCTCTTGTGGGGATACATGTATTTGGAACTCTAAATCAAACACGGTTTGTGCTAGCTCTTTGAAACTTGACACAATAAAGCAGTTTCAAGTTCTCTCTTTATGGTTTGTTTGCTGTTGATATAGCCCTAAGCAGAGACTGGCGAAAATCACTTTCATGCAAAGGGGTTGCCAAGCTTCCAAAAAACTACGAGTTGCCTGAAATCTCAGCAAACATTTTTTCACCCAATCTTGATGATTCTTTCAGGTAATGATCAGTACACCAAAACCACTTGGCTCACCAAATTTCGTTCTTCTAGGTTAAATCCTTCGTTTGCAGTAACCGTTTTCATTTTTAGGTTTCACTCTGTTTTCTCCTATAGGGATACATGGATATGGAACTCTAAATCAAACACGGTTTGTGCTAGCTCTTTGAAACTTGCCACAATAAAGCAGTTTCAAGTTCTATCTCTACGGTTTGTTTGCTGTTGATGTAGCCCTAAGCAGAGACTGATGAAAATTACTTTCATGGAAAGGGGTTGCCAAGCTTCCAAAAAACTACGAGTTGCCTGAAATCTCAGCAAATATTTTTTCACCCAATCTTGGTGATTCTTTCAGGTAATGATCAGTACACCAAAACTACTTGGCTCACCAAATTTCGTTCTCCTAGGATAAACCGTTCGTTTGCAGTAACCGTTTCATTTTTAGGTTTCACTCTGTTTTCTCTTGTAGGGATACATGTATTTGGAACTCTAAATCAAACACGGTTTGTGCTAGCCTTTTGAAACTTGACACAATAAAGAAGTTTCAAGTTCTATCTCTATGGTTTGTTTGCTGTTGATGTAGCCCTAAGCAGAGACTGGCGAAAATCACTTTCATGGAAAGGGGTTGCCAAGCTTCCAAAATACTACGAGTTTCCTGAAATCTCAGCAAACATTTTTTCACCCAATCTTGATGATTCTTTCAGGTAATTGTCAGTACACCAAAACCACTTGGCTCACCAAATTTCGTTCTTCTAGGTTAAACCGTTCGTTTGCAGTAACCGTTTCATTTTTAGGTTTCACTCTGTTTTCTCCTATAGGGATACATGTATTTGGAACTCTAAATCAAACACTGTTTGTGCTAGCTCTTTGAAACTTGCCACAATAAAGCAGTTTCAAGTTCTATCTCTATGGTTTGTTTTCTGTTGATGTAGCCCTAAGCAGAGACTGGCGAAAATCACTTTCATGGAAAGGGGTTGCCAAGCTTCCAAAAAGAACGAGTTGGCTGAAATCTCAGCAAACATTTGTTCACCCAATGTTGATGATTCTTTCAGGTAATGATCAGTACAGCAAAACCACTTGGCTCACCAAATTTCGTTCTTCTAGGTTAAACCATTCGTTTGCAGTAACCGTTTTCATTTTTAGGTTTCACTCTGTTTTCTCCTATAGGGATACATGTATTTGGATCTCTAAATCAAACACGGTTTGTGCTAGCCTTTTGAAACTTGACACAATAAAGAAGTTTCAAGTTCTATCTCTATGGTTTTTTTGCTGTTGATGTAGCCCTAAGCAGAGACTGGCGAAAATCACTTTCATTTAAAGGGGTTGCCAAGCTTCCAAAAAACTACGAGTTGCCTGAAATCTCAGCAAACATTTTTTCACCCAATCTTGATGATTCTTTCAGGTAATTATCAGTACACCAAAACCACTTGGCTCACCAAATTTCGTTCTTTTAGGTTAAACCGTTCGTTTGCAGTAACCGTTTCATTTTTAGGTTTCACTCTGTTTTCTCTCATAGGGATACATGTATTTGAAACTCTAAATCAAACACGGTTTGTGCTAGCTCTTTGAAACTTGACACAATAAAGCAGTTTCAAGTTCTCTCCTTATGGTTTGTTTGCTGTTGATATAACCCTAAGCAGAGACTGGCGAAAATCACTTTCATGGAAAGGGGTTGTCAAGCTTTCAAAAAAATACGAGTTGCCTGTAATCTCAGCAAACATTTTTTCACCCAATATTCATGATTCTTTCAGGTATTGATCAGTACACCAAAACCACTTGGCTCACCAAATTTCGTTCTTCTAGCTTAAACCGTTCGTTTGCAGTAACCGTTTTCATTTTTAGGTTTCACTCTGTTTTCTCCTATAGGGATACATGTATTTTGAACTCTAAATCAAACACGGTTTGTGCTAGCTCTTTGAAACTTGACACAATAAAGCAGTTTCAAGTTCTATCTCTACGGTTTGTTTGGTGTTGATGTAGCCCTAAGCAGAGACTGGCGAAAATCACTTTCATGGAAAGGGGTTTCCAAGCTTCCAAAAAACTACGAGTGGCCTGAAATCTCAGCAAACATTTTTTCACCCAATCTTGGTGATTCTTTCAGGTAATGATCAGTACACCAAAACTACTTGGCTCACCAAATTTCGTTCTCCTAGGTTAAACCGTTCGTTTGCAGTAACCGTTTCATTTTTAGGTTTCACTCTGTTTTCTCCTATAGAGATACATGTATTTGGATCTCTAAATCAAACACGGTTTGTGCTAGCCTTTTGAAACTTGACACAATAAAGAAGTTTCAAGTTCTATCTCTATGGTTTGTTTGCTGTTGATGTAGCCCTAAGCAGAGACTGGCGAAAATCACTTTCATGGAAAGGGGTTGCCAAGCTTCCAAAAAACTACCAGTTGCCTGAAATCTCAGCAAACATTTTTTCACCCAATCTTGATGATTCTTTCAGGTAATGATCAGTACACCAAAACCACTTGGCTCACCAAATTTCGTTCTTCTAGGTTAAACCGTTCGTTTGCAGTAACCGTTTCATTTTTAGGTTTCACTCTGTTTTCTCCTATAAAGATACATGTATTTGGAACTCTAAATCAAACACTGTTTGTGCTAGCTCTTTGAAACTTGCCACAATGAAGCAGTTTCAAGTTCTATCTCTATGGTTTGTTTGCTGTTGATGTAGCCCTAAGCAGAGACTGGCGAAAATCACTTTCATGGAAAGGGGTTGCCAAGCTTCCAAAAAACTACGAGTTGGCTGAAATCTCAGCAAACATTTTTTCACTCAATCTTGATGATTCTTTCAGGTAATGATCAGTACATCAAAACCATTGGCTCACCAAACTTCGTTCTTCTAGGTTAAACCGTTCGTTTGCAGTAACCGTTTTCATTTTTAGGTTTCACTTTGTTTTCTCCTATAGGGATACATGTATTTGGAGCTCTAAATCAAACACGGTTTGTGCTAGCCTTTTGAATCTTGCCACTATAAAGAAGTTTCAAGTTCTATCTCTATGGTTTGTTTGCTGTTGATGTAGCCCTAAGCAGAGACTGGCGAAAATCACTTTCATGGAAAGGGGTTGCCAAGCTTCCAAAAAACTACGAGTTGCCTGAAATCTCAGCAAACATATTTTCACCCAATCTTGATGATTCTTTCAGGTAATGATCAGTACACCAAAACCACTTGGCTCACCAAATTTCGTTCTTCTAGGTTAAACCGTTTGTTTGCAGTAACCGTTTTCATTTTTAGGTTTCACTCTGTTTTCTCTCATAGGGATACATGTATTTGGAACTCTAAATCAAACACGGTTTGTGCTAGCTCTTTAAAACTTGACACAATAAAGCAGTTTCAAGTTCTCTCCTTATGGTTTGTTTGCTGTTGATATAACCCTAAGCAGAGACTGGCGAAAATCACTTTCATGGAAAGGGGTTGTCAAGCTTTCAAAAAACTACAAGTTGCCTGTAATCTCAGCAAACATTTTTTCACCCAATCTTCATGATTCTTTCAGGTAATGATCAGTACACCAAAACCACTTGGCTCACCAAATTTCGTTCTTCTAGGTTAAAGCGTTCGTTTGCAGTAACCGTTTTCATTTTTAGGTTTCACTCTTTTTTCTCCTATAGGGATACATGTATTTGGAACTCTAAATCAAACACGGTTTGTGCTAGCTCTTTGAAACTTGCGACAATAAAGCAGTTTCAAGTTCTATCTCTATTTTTTGTTTGCTGTTGATGTAGCCCTAAGCAGAGACTGGCGAAAATCACTTTCATGGAAAGGGGTTGCCAAGCTTCCAAAAAACTACGAGTTGCCTGAAATCTAAGCAAACATTTTTTCACCCAATCTTGATGATTCTTTCAGGTAATGATCAGTACAGCAAAACCACTTGGCTCACCAAATTTCGTTCTTCTAGGTTAAACCGTTCGTTTGCAGTAACCGTTTTCATTTTTAGGTTTCACTCTGTTTACTCCTATAGGGATACATGTTTTTGGATCTCTAAATCAAACACGGTTTGTGCTAGCCTTTTGAAACTTGACACAATAAAGAAGTTTCAAGTTCTATCTCTATGGTTTGTTTGCTGTTGATGTAGCCCTAAGCAGAGACTGGCGAAAATCACTTTCATGGAAAGGGGTTGCCAAGCTTCCAAAAAACTACGAGTTGCCTGAAATCTCAGCAAACATTTTTTCACCCAATCTTCATGATTCTTTCAGGTAATGATCAGTACACCAAAACCACTTGGCTCACCAAATTTCGTTCTTCTAGGTTAAACCGTTTGTTTGCAGTAACCGTTTTCATTTTTAGGTTTCACTCTGTTTTCTCCTATAGGGATACATGTATTTGGAACTCTAAATCAAACACGGTTTGTGCTAGCTCTTTAAAACTTGACACAATAAAGCATTTTCAAGTTCTCTCCTTATGGTTTGTTTGCTGTTCATATAACCCTAAGCAGAGACTGGCGAAAATCACTTTCATGGAAAAAGGTTGTCAACCTTTCAAAAAACTACCAGTTGCCTGAAATCTCAGCAAACATTTTTTCACCCAATCTTGATGATTCTTTCAGGTAATGATCAGTACACCAAAACCACTTGGCTCACCAAATTTCGTTCTTCTAGGTTAAACCGTTCGTTTGCAGTAACCGTTTCTTTTTTAGGTTTCACTCTGTTTTCTCCTATAAAGATACATGTATTTGGAACTCTAAATCAAAGACGGTTTGTGCTAGCTCTTTGAAACTTGCCACAATGAAGCAGTTTCAAGTTCTATCTCTATGGTTTGTTTGCTATTGATGTAGCCCTAAGCAGAGACTGGCGAAAATCACTTTCATGGAAAGGGGTTGCCAAGCTTCCAAAAAACTACGAGTTGGCTGAAATCTCAGCAAACATTTTTTCACTCAATCTTGATGATTCTTTCAGGTACTGATCAGTACATCAAAACCACTTGGCTCACCAAACTTCGTTCTTCTAGGTTAAACCGTTCGTTTGCAGTAACCGTTTTCATTTTTAGGTTTCACTTTGTTTTCTCCTATAGGGATACATGTATTTGGAGCTCTAAATCAAACACGGTTTGTGCTAGCCTTTTGAATCTTGCCACTATAAAGAAGTTTCAAGTTCTATCTCTATGGTTTGTTTGCTGTTGATGTAGCCCTAAGCAGAGACTGGCGAAAATCACTTTCATGGAAAGGGGTTGCCAAGCTTCCAAAAAACTACGAGTTGCCTGAAATCTCAGCAAACATTTTTTCACCCAATCTTGATGATTCTTTCAGGTAATGATCAGTACACCAAAACCACTTGGCTCACCAAATTTCGTTCTTCTAGGTTAAACCGTTTGTTTGCAGTAACCGTTTTCATTTTTAGGTTTCACTCTGTTTTCCCTCATAGGGATACATGTATTTGGAACTCTAAATCAAACACGGTTTGTGCTAGCTCTTTAAAACTTGACACAATAAAGCAGTTTCAAGTTCTCTCCTTATGGTTTGTTTGCTGTTGATATAACCTAAGCAGAGACTGGCGAAAATCACTTTCATGGAAAGGGGTTGTCAAGCTTTCAAAAAACTACAAGTTGCCTGTAATCTCAGCAAACATTTTTTCACCCAATCTTCATGATTCTTTCAGGTAATGATCAGTACACCAAAACCACTTGGCTCACCAAATTTCGTTCTTCTAGGTTAAAGCGTTCGTTTGCAGTAACCGTTTTCATTTTTAGGTTTCACTCTTTTTTCTCCTATAGGGATACATGTATTTGGAACTCTAAATCAAACACGGTTTGTGCTAGCTCTTTGAAACTTGCGACAATAAAGCAGTTTCAAGTTTCTATCTCTATTTTTTGTTTGCTGTTGATGTAGCCCTAAGCAGAGACTGGCGAAAATCACTTTCATGGAAAGGGGTTGCCAAGCTTCCAAAAACTACGAGTTGCCTGAAATCTAAGCAAACATTTTTTCACCCAATCTTGATGATTCTTTCAGGTAATGATCAGTACAGCAAAACCACTTGGCTCACCAAATTTCGTTCTTCTAGGTTAAACCGTTCGTTTGCAGTAACCGTTTTCATTTTTAGGTTTCACTCTGTTTACTCTTATAGGGATACATGTTTTTGGATCTCTAAATCAAACACGGTTTGTGCTAGCCTTTTGAAACTTGACACAATAAAGAAGTTTCAAGTTCTATCTCTATGGTTTGTTTGCTGTTGATGTAGCCCTAAGCAGAGACTGGCGAAAATCACTTTCATGGAAAGGGGTTGCCAAGCTTCCAAAAAACTACGAGTTGCCTGAAATCTCAGCAAACATTTTTTCACCCAATCTTCATGATTCTTTCAGGTAATGAACAGTACACCAAAACCACTTGGCTCACCAAATTTCGTTCTTCTAGGTTAAACCGTTTGTTTGCAGTAACCGTTTTCATTTTTAGGTTTCACTCTGTTTCTCCTATAGGGATACATGTATTTGGAACTCTAAATCAAACACGGTTTGTGCTAGCTCTTTAAAACTTGACACAATAAAGCACTTTCAAGTTCTCTCCTTATGGTTTGTTTGCTGTTCATATAACCCTAAGCAAGAGACTGGCGAAAATCACTTTCATGGAAAGGGGTTGTCAACCTTTTAAAAACTACGAGTTGCCTGTAATCTCAGCAAACATTTTTTCACCCAATCTTCATGATTCTTTCAGGTAATGATCAGTACACCAAAACCACTTGGCTCACCAAATTTCGTTCTTCTAGGTTAAAGCGTTCGTTTGCAGTAACCGTTTTCATTTTTAGGTTTCACTCTGTTTTCTCCTATAGGGATACATGTATTTGGAACTCTAAATCAAACATGGTTTGTGCTAGCTCTTTGAAACTTGCGACAATAAAGCAGTTTCAAGTTCTATCTCTATGGTTTGTTTGCTGTTGATGTAGCCCTAAGCAGAGACTGGCGAAAATCACTTTCATGGAAAGGGGTTGCCAATCTTCCAAAAAACTACGAGTTGGCTGAAATCTCAGCAAACATTTTTTACCCAATCTTGATGATTCTTTCAGGTAATGATCAGTACAGCAAAACCACTTGGCTCACCAAATTTCGTTCTTCTAGGTTAAACCGTTCGTTTGCAGTAACCGTTTTCATTTTTAGGTTTCACTCTGTTTACTCCTATAGGGATACATGTTTTTGGATCTCTAAATCAAACACGGTTTGTGCTAGCCTTTTGAAACTTGACACAATAACGAAGTTTCAAGTTCTATCTCTATGGTTTGTTTGCTGTTGATGTAGCCCTAAGCAGAGACTGGCGAAAATCACTTTCATGGAAAGGGGTTGCCAAGCTTCCAAAAAACTACGAGTTGCCTGAAAACTCAGCAAACATTTTTTCACCCAATCTTGATGATTCTTTCAGGTAATGATCAGTACACCAAAACCACTTGGCTCACCAAATTTCGTTCTTCTAGGTTAAACCGTTTGTTTGCAGTAACCTTTTTCATTTTTAGGTTTCACTCTGTTTTCTCCTATAGGGATACATGTATTTTGATATCTAAATCAAACACGGTTTGTGCTAGCCTTTTGAAACTTGACACAATAAAGAAGTTTCAAGTTCTCTCTCTACGGTTTGTTTGCTGTTCATGTAGCCCTAAGCAGAGACTGGCGAAAATCACTTTCATGGAAAGGAGTTGCCAAGCTTCCAAAATACAACGAGTTGCCTGAAATATCAGCAAACATTTTTTCACCCAATCTTGATGATTCTTTCAGGTAATGATCAGAACACCAAAACCACGTGGCTCACCAAATTTCGTTCTTCTAGGTTAAACCGTTTGTTTCCATTAACCGTTTTCATTTTTAGGTTTCACTCTGTTTTCTCCTATAGGGATACATGTATTTGGAACTCTAAATCAAACACGGTTTGTGCTAGCTCTTTGAAACTTCCCACAATAAAGCAGTATCAAGTTATATCTCTATGGTTTGTTTGCTGTTAATGTAGCCCTAAGCAGAGACTTGCGAAAATCACTTTCATAAAAAGGGGTTGGCAAGCTTCCAAAAAACTACGAGTTGCCTGAAATCTCATCAATCAAACATTTTTTCACCCAATCTTGATGATTCTTTCAGGTAATGATCAGTACACTTAAACTACTTGGCTCACCAAATTTCGTTCATCTAGGTTAAACCGTTCGTTTGCAGTAACCGTTTTCATTTTTAGGTTTCACTCTGTTTTCTCCTATTGGGATACATGTATTTGGATCTCTAAATCAAACACGGTTTGTGCTAGTCTTTTGAAACTTGCCATAATAAAGCAGTTTCAAGTTCTATCTCTATGGTTTGTTTGCTGTTGATGTAGCCCTAAGCAGAGACTGGCGAAAATCACTTTCATGGAAAGGGGTTGCCAAGCTTCCAAAATAGTACGAGTTGCCTGAAATCTCAGCAAACATTTTTTCACCCAATCTTGATGATTCTTTCAGGTAATTATCAGTACACCAAAACCACTTGGCTCACCAAATTTCGTTCTTCTAGGTTAAACCGTTCGTTTGCAGTAACCGTTTCCTTTTTAGGTTTCACTCTGTTTTCTCCTATAGGGATACATGTATTTGGAACTCTAAATCAAACACTGTTTGTGCTAGCTCTTTGAAACTTGCCACAATAAAGCAGTTTCAAGTTCTATCTCTATGGTTTGTTTGCTGTTGATGTAGCCCTAAGCAGAGACTGGCGAAAATCACTTTCATGGAAAGGGGTTGCCAAGCTTCCAAAAAACTACGAGTTGCCTGAAATCTCAGCAAACATTTTTTCACCCAATCTTGATGATTCTTTCAGGTAATGATCAGTACAGCAAAACCACTTGGCTCACCAAATTTCGTTCTTTTAGGTTAAACCGTTCGTTTGCAGTAACCGTTTTCATTTTTAGGTTTCACTCTGTTTTCTCCTATAGGGATACATGTATTTGGATCTCTAAATCAAACACGGTTTGTGCTAGCCTTTTGAAACTTGACACAATAAAGAAGTTTCATTTTCTATCTCTAGGGTTTGTTTGCTATTGATGTAGCCCTAAGCAGAGACTGGCGAAAATCATTTTCATGGAAAGGGGTTGCCAAACTTTCAAAAATCTATGAGTTGCCTGAAATCTCAGCAAACATTTTTTCACCCAATCTTGATGATTCTTTCAGGTAATGATCAGTACACCAAAACCACTTGGCTCACCAAATTTCGTTCTTTTAGCTTAAACCGTTCGTTTGCAGTAACCGTTTTCATTTTTAGGTTTCACTCTGTTTTCTCCTATAGGGATACATGTATTTGGAACTCTAAATCAAACACGGTTTGTGCTAGCTCTTTGAAACTTGCCACAATAAAGTAGTTTCAAGTTCTATCTCTATGGTTTGTTTGCTGTTGATGTAGCCCTAAGGAGAGACTGGCGTAAATCACTTTCATGGAAAGGGGTTGCCAAGCTTCTAAAAAAATATGAGTTGCCTGAAATCTCAGCAAACATTTTTTCACCCAATCTTGATGATTCTTTCAGGTAATGATCAGTACACCAAAACCACTTGGCTCACCAAATTTCGTTCTTCTAGGTTAAACCGTTCGTTTCCAGTAACCGTTTTCATTTTTAGGTTTCACTCTGTTTTCTCCTATAGGGATACATGTATTTGGATCTCTAAATCAAACACGGTTTGTGCTAACCTTTTGAAACTTGACACAATAAAGAAGTTTCAAGTTCTATCTCTATGGTTTGTTTGCTGTTGATGTAGCCCTATGCAGAGACTGGCGAAAATCACTTTCATGGAAAGGGGTTGCCAAGCTTCCAAAAACTAAGAGTTGCCTAAAATCTCCGCAAACTTTTTTTCACCCAATCTTGATGATTCTTTCAGGTAATGATCAGAACACCAAAACCACTTGGCTCACCAAATTTCGTTTTTCTAGATTAAACCGTTTGTTTCCAGTAACCGTTTTCATTTTTAGGTTTCACTCTGTTTTCTCCTATAGGGATACATGTATTTGGAACTCTAAATCAAACACGGTTTGTGCTAGCTCTTTGAAACTTGCCACAATAAAGCAGTTTCAAGTTATATCTCTATGGTTTGTTTGCTGTTGATGTAGCCCTAAGCAGAGACTGGCGAAAATCACTTTCATGGAAAGGGGTTGCCAAGCTTCCAAAACACTACGAGTTGCCTGAAATCTCAGCAAACATTTTTTCACCCAATCTTGATGATTCTTTCAGGTAATGATCAGTACACTTAAACTACTTGGCTCATCAAATTTCGTTCTTCTAGGTTAAACCGTTCGTTTGCAGTAACCGTTTTCATTTTTAGGTTTCACTCTGTTTTCTCCTATAGGGATACATGTATTTGGATCTCTAAATCAAACACGGTTTGTGCTAGCCTTTTGAAACTTGCCATAATAAAGCAGTTTCAAGTTCTATCTCTATGGTTTGTTTGTTGTTGATGTAGCCCTAAGAGAGACTGGCGAAAATCACTTTCATGGAAAGGGGTTTCCAAGCTTCCAAAAAACTACGAGTTGCCTGAAATCTCAGCAAACATTTTTTCACCCAATCTTGATGATTCTTTCAGGTAATGATAAGTACACCAAAACCAATTGGCTCACCAAATTTCGTTCTTCTAGGTTAAACCTTTCGTTTGCAGTAACCGTTTTCATTTTTAGGTTTCACTCTTTTTTCTCCTATAGGGATACATGTATTTGGATCTCTAAATCAAACACTGTTTGTGCTAGCTCTTTGAAACTTGCGACAATAAAGAAGTTTCAAGTTCTATCTCTATGGTTTGTTTGCTGTTGACGTAGCCCTAAGCAGAGACTGGCGAAAATCACTTTCATGGAAAGGCGTTGCCAAGCTTCCAAAAACCTACGAGTTGTCTGAAATCTCAGCAAACATTTTTTCAGCCAATCTTGATGATTCTTTCAGGTAATGATCAGTACACCAAAACCACTTGGCTCACCAAATTTCGTTCTTCTAGGTTAAACCGTTTGTTTGCAGTAACCGTTTTCATTTTTAGGTTTCACTCTGTTTTCTCCTATAAGGATACATGTATTTGGATCTCTAAATCAAACACGGTTTGTGCTAGGCTTTTGATACTTGACACAATAAAGAAGTTTCAAGTTCTATCTCTATGGTTTGTTTGCTGTTGATGTAGCCCTAAGCAGAGACTGGCGTAAATCACTTTCATGGTAAGGGGTTGACAAACTTCCAAAATACTACGAGTTGCCTGAAATCTCAGCAAACATTATTTCACCCAATCTTGATGATTCTTTCAGGTAATTATCAGTACACCAAAACCACTTGGCTCACCAAATTTCGTTCTTCTAGGTTAAACCGTTCGTTTGCAGTAACCGTTTAATTTTTAGGTTTCACTCTGTTTTCTCCTATAGGGATACATGTATTTGGAACTCTAAATCAAACACTGTTTGTGCTAGCTCTTTGAAACTTGCCACAATAAAGCAGTTTCAAGTTCTATCTCTATGGTTTGTTTGCTGTTGATGTAGCCCTAAGCAGAGACAGGCGAAAATCACTTTCATGGAAAGGGGTTGGCAAGCTTCCAAAAAACTACGAGTTGGCTGAAATCTCAGCAAACATTTTTTCACCCAATCTTGATGATTCTTTCAGGTAATGATCAGTACAGCAAAACCACTTGGCTCACCAAATTTCGTTCTTCTAGGTTAAACCGTTCGTTTGCAGTAACCGTTTTCATTTTTAGGTTTCACTCTGTTTTCTCCTATAGGGATACATGTATTTGGATCTCTAAATCAAACACGGTTTGTGCTAGCCTTTTGAAAGTTGACACAATAAAGAAGTTTCAAGTTCTATCTCTAGGGTTTGTTTGCTGTTGATATAGCCCTAAGCAGAGACTGGCGAAAATCATTTTCATGGAAAGGGCTTGCCAAGCTTCCAAAAAACTACGAGTTGCCTTAAATCTCAGCAAACATTTTTTCACCCAATCTTGATGATTCTTTCAGGTAATGATCAGTACACCAAAACCACTTGGCTCACCAAATTTCGTTCTTGTAGCTTAAACCGTTCGTTTGCAGTAACCGTTTTCATTTTTAGGTTTCACTCTGTTTTTTCCTATTGGGATACATGTATTTGGAACTCTAAATCAAACACGGTTTGTGCTAGCTCTTTGAAACTTGCCATAATAAAGCAGTTTCAAGTTCTATCTTTATGGTTTGTTTGCTGTTGATGTAGCCCTAATCAGAGACTGGCGAAAATCACTTTCATGGAAAGGGCTTGCCAAGCTTCCAAAAAACTACGAGTTGCCTGAAATCTCAGCAAACATTTTTTCACCCAATCTTGATGATTCTTTAAGGTAATGATCAGTACAGCAAAACCACTTGGCTCACCAAATTTCGTTCTTCTAGGTTAAACCGTTCGTTTGCAGTAACCGTTTTCATTTTTAGATTTCACTCTGTTTTCTCTTATAGGGATACATGTATTTGGATCTCTAAATCAAACACGGTTTGTGATAGCCTTTTGAAACTTGACACAATAAAGAAGTTTCAAGTTCTATCTCTATGGTTTGTTTGCTGTTGATGTAGCCCTAAGCAGAGACTGGCGAAAATCACTTTCATTGAAAGGGGTTTCCAAGCTTCCAAAAAACTACGAGTTGCCTGAAATCTCAGCAAACATTTTTTCACCCAATCTTGATGATTCTTTCAGGTAATGATAAGTACACCAAAACCACTTGGCTCACCAAATTTCGTTCTTCTAGGTTAAACCGTTCGTTTCCAGCAACCGTTTTCATTTTTAGGTTTCACTCTGTTTTCTCCTATAGGGATACATGTATTTGGAACTCTAAATCAAACACGGTTTGTGCTAGCTCTTTTAAACTTGACACAATAAATCAGTTTCAAGTTCTATCTCTATGGATTGTTTCCTGTTGATGTAGCCCTAAGCAGAGACTGACGAAAATCACTTTCATTTTAAGGGGTTGCCAAGCTTCCAAAAAACTACGAGTTGCCTGAAATCTCAGCAAACATTTTTTCACCCAATCTTGATTATTCTTTAATGTAATGATCAGTACAGCAAAACCACTTGGCTCACCAAATTTCGTTCTTCTAGGTTAAACCGTTCGTTTGCAGTAACCGTTTTCATTTTTAGATTTCACTCTGTTTTCTCTTATAGGGATACATGTATTTGGATCTCTAAATCAAACACGGTTTGTGCTAGCCTTTTGAAACTTGACACAATAAAGAAGTTTCAAGTTCTATCTCTATGGTTTGTTTGCTGTTGATGTAGCCCTATGGAGAGACTGGCGAAAATCACTTTCATGGAAAGCGGTTGGCAAGCTTCCAAAAAACTACGAGTTGCCTGAAATCTCAGCAAACATTTTTTCACCCAATCTTGATGATTCTTTCAGGTAATGATCAGTACACCAAAACCACTTGGCTCACCAAATTTCGTTCTTCTAGGTTAAATCGTTCGTTTGCAGTAACCGTTTTCATTTTTAGGTTTCACTCTGTTTTCTCCTATAGGGATACATGTATTTGGAACTCTAAATCAAACACGGTTTGTGCTAGCTCTTTGAAACTTGCCACAATAAAGCAGTTTCAAGTTATATCTCTATGGTTTGTTTGCTGTATATGTAGCCCTAAGCAGAGACTGGCGAAAATCACTTTCATGGAAAGGGGTTGCCAAGCTTCCAAAAAACTACGAGTTGCCTGAAATCTCAGCAAACATTTTTTCACCCAATCTTGATGATTCTTTCAGGTAATGATCAGTACACTTAAACTACTTGGCTCACCAAATTTCGTTCTTCTAGGTTAAACCGTTCCTTTGCAGTAACCGTTTCATTTTTAGGTTTCACTCTGTTTTCTCCTACAGGGATACATGTATTTGGAACTCTAAATCAAACACTGTTTGTGCTAGCTCTTTGAAACTTGCCACAATAAAGCAGTTTCAAGTTCTATCTCTATGGTTTGTTTGCTGTTGATGTAGCCCTAAGCAGAGACTGGCGAAAATCACTTTCATGGAAAGGGGTTGCCAAGCTTCCAAAAAACTACGAGTTGGCTGAAATCTCAGCAAACATTTTTTCACCCAATCTTGATGATTCTTTCTGGTAATGATCAGTACAGCAAAACCACTTGGCTCACCAAATTTCGTTCTTTTAGGTTAAACCGTTCGTTTGCAGTAACCGTTTTCGTTTTTAGGTTTCACTCTGTTTTCTCCTATAGGGATACATGTATTTGGATCTCTAAATCAAACACGGTTTGTGCTAGCCTTTTGAAACTTGACACAATAAAGAAGTTTCATGTTCTATTTCTAGGGTTTGTTTGCTATTGATGTAGCCCTAAGCAGAGACTGGCGAAAATCATTTTCATGGAAAGGGGTTGCCAAGCTTTCAAAAATCTACGAGTTGCCTGAAATCTCAGCAAACATTTTTTCACCCAATCTTGATGATTCTTTCAGGTAATGATCAGTACACCAAAACCACTTGGCTCACCAAATTTCGTTCTTCTAGCTTAAACCGTTCGTTTGCAGTAACCGTTTTCATTTTTAGGTTTCACTCTGTTTTCTCCTATAGGGATACATGTATTTGGAACTCTAAATCAAACACGGTTTGTGCTAGCTCTTTCAAACTTGCCACAATAAAGTAGTTTCAAGTTCTATCTCTATGGTTTGTTTGCTGTTGATGTAGCCCTATGCAGAGACTGGCGAAAATCACTTTCATGGAAAGGGGTTGCCAAGCTTCCAAAACACTACGAGTTGCCTGAAATCTCAGCAAACATTTTTTCACCCAATCTTGATGACTCTTTCAGGTAATGATCAGTACACTTAAACTACTTGGCTCACCAAATTTCGTTCTTCTAGGTTAAACCGTTCGTTTGCAGTAACCGTTTTCATTTTTAGGTTTCACTCTGTTTTCTCCTATAGGGATACATGTATTTGGATCTCTAAATCAAACACGGTTTGTGCTAGCCTTTTGAAACTTGCCATAATAAAGCAGTTTCAAGTTCTATCTTTATGGTTTGTTTGCTGTTGATGTAGCCCTAAGCAGAGACTGGCGAAAATCACTTTAATGGAAAGGGGTTTCCAAGCTTCCAAAAAACTACGAGTTGCCTGAAATCTCAGCAAACATTTTTTCACCCAATCTTGATGATTCTTTCAGGTAATGATAAGTACACCAAAACCACTTGGCTCACCAAATTTTGTTCTTCGAGGTTAAACCGTTCGTTTGCAGTAACCGTTTTCATTTTTAGGTTTCACTCTGTTTTCTCTCATAGGGATACATGTATTTGGAACTCTAAATCAAACACGGTTTCTGCTAGCCCTTTGAAACTTTACACAATAAAGCAGTTTTAAGATTTCTCCTTATGGTTTGTTTGCTGTTGATATAACCCTAAGTAGACACTGGCGAAAATCACTTCCATGGAAAGGGGTTGTCAAGATTTCAAAAAACTACGAGTTGCCTGTAATCTCAGCAAACATTTTTTCACCCAATCTTCATGATTCTTTCAGGTAATGATCAGTACACCAAAACCAATTGGCTCACCAAATTTCGTTCTTCTAGGTTAAACCTTTCGTTTGCAGTAACCGTTTTCATTTTTAGGTTTCACTCTTTTTTCTCCTATAGGGATACATGTATTTGGATCTCTAAATCAAACACTGTTTGTGCTAGCTCTTTGAAACTTGCGACAATAAAGAAGTTTCAAGTTCTATCTCTATGGTTTGTTTGCTGTTGACGTAGCCCTAAGCAGAGACTGGCGAAAATCACTTTCATGGAAAGGCGTTGCCAAGCTTCCAAAAACCTACGAGTTGTCTGAAATCTCAGCAAACATTTTTTCACCCAATCTTGATGATTCTTTCAGGTAATGATCAGTACACCAAAACCACTTGGCTCACCAAATTTCGTTCTTCTAGGTTAAACCGTTTGTTTGCAGTAACCGTTTTCATTTTTAGGTTTCACTCTGTTTTCTCCTATAAGGATACATGTATTTGGATCTCTAAATCAAACACGGTTTGTGCTAGGCTTTTGAAACTTGACACAATAAAGAAGTTTCAAGTTCTATCTCTATGGTTTGTTTGCTGTTGATGTAGCCCTAAGCAGAGACTGGCGTAAATCACTTTCATGGTAAGGGGTTGACAAACTTCCAAAATACTACGAGTTGCCTGAAATCTCAGCAAACATTATTTCACCCAATCTTGATGATTCTTTCAGGTAATTATCAGTACACCAAAACCACTTGGCTCACCAAATTTCGTTCTTCTAGGTTAAACCGTTCGTTTGCAGTAACCGTTTAATTTTTAGGTTTCACTCTGTTTTCTCCTATAGGGATACATGTATTTGGAACTCTAAATCAAACACTGTTTGTGCTAGCTCTTTGAAACTTGCCACAATAAAGCAGTTTCAAGTTCTATCTCTATGGTTTGTTTGCTGTTGATGTAGCCCTAAGCAGAGACAGGCGAAAATCACTTTCATGGAAAGGGGTTGGCAAGCTTCCAAAAAACTACGAGTTGGCTGAAATCTCAGCAAACATTTTTTCACCCAATCTTGATGATTCTTTCAGGTAATGATCAGTACACCAAAACCACTTGGCTCACCAAATTTCGTTCTTCTAGGTTAAATCGTTCGTTTGCAGTAACCGTTTTCATTTTTAGGTTTCACTCTGTTTTCTCCTATAGGGATACATGTATTTGGAACTCTAAATCAAACACGGTTTGTGCTAGCTCTTTGAAACTTGCCACAATAAAGCAGTTTCAAGTTATATCTCTATGGTTTGTTTGCTGTATATGTAGCCCTAAGCAGAGACTGGCGAAAATCACTTTCATGGAAAGGGGTTGCCAAGCTTCCAAAATACTACGAGTTGCCTGAAATCTCAGCAAACATTTTTTCACCCAATCTTGATGATTCTTTCAGGTAATGATCAGTACACTTAAACTACTTGGCTCACCAAATTTCGTTCTTCTAGGTTAAACCGTTCCTTTGCAGTAACCGTTTCATTTTTAGGTTTCACTCTGTTTTCTCCTACAGGGATACATGTATTTGGAACTCTAAATCAAACACTGTTTGTGCTAGCTCTTTGAAACTTGCCACAATAAAGCAGTTTCAAGTTCTATCTCTATGGTTTGTTTGCTGTTGATGTAGCCCTAAGCAGAGACTGGCGAAAATCACTTTCATGGAAAGGGGTTGCCAAGCTTCCAAAAAACTACGAGTTGGCTGAAATCTCAGCAAACATTTTTTCACCCAATCTTGATGATTCTTTCTGGTAATGATCAGTACAGCAAAACCACTTGGCTCACCAAATTTCGTTCTTTTAGGTTAAACCGTTCGTTTGCAGTAACCGTTTTCGTTTTTAGGTTTCACTCTGTTTTCTCCTATAGGGATACATGTATTTGGATCTCTAAATCAAACACGGTTTGTGCTAGCCTTTTGAAACTTGACACAATAAAGAAGTTTCATGTTCTATTTCTAGGGTTTGTTTGCTATTGATGTAGCCCTAAGCAGAGACTGGCGAAAATCATTTTCATGGAAAGGGGTTGCCAAGCTTTCAAAAATCTACGAGTTGCCTGAAATCTCAGCAAACATTTTTTCACCCAATCTTGATGATTCTTTCAGGTAATGATCAGTACACCAAAACCACTTGGCTCACCAAATTTCGTTCTTCTAGCTTAAACCGTTCGTTTGCAGTAACCGTTTTCATTTTTAGGTTTCACTCTGTTTTCTCCTATAGGGATACATGTATTTGGAACTCTAAATCAAACACGGTTTGTGCTAGCTCTTTCAAACTTGCCACAATAAAGTAGTTTCAAGTTCTATCTCTATGGTTTGTTTGCTGTTGATGTAGCCCTATGCAGAGACTGGCGAAAATCACTTTCATGGAAAGGGGTTGCCAAGCTTCCAAAACACTACGAGTTGCCTGAAATCTCAGCAAACATTTTTTCACCCAATCTTGATGACTCTTTCAGGTAATGATCAGTACACTTAAACTACTTGGCTCACCAAATTTCGTTCTTCTAGGTTAAACCGTTCGTTTGCAGTAACCGTTTTCATTTTTAGGTTTCACTCTGTTTTCTCCTATAGGGATACATGTATTTGGATCTCTAAATCAAACACGGTTTGTGCTAGCCTTTTGAAACTTGCCATAATAAAGCAGTTTCAAGTTCTATCTTTATGGTTTGTTTGCTGTTGATGTAGCCCTAAGCAGAGACTGGCGAAAATCACTTTAATGGAAAGGGGTTTCCAAGCTTCCAAAAAACTACGAGTTGCCTGAAATCTCAGCAAACATTTTTTCACCCAATCTTGATGATTCTTTCAGGTAATGATAAGTACACCAAAACCACTTGGCTCACCAAATTTTGTTCTTCGAGGTTAAACCGTTCGTTTGCAGTAACCGTTTTCATTTTTAGGTTTCACTCTGTTTTCTCTCATAGGGATACATGTATTTGGAACTCTAAATCAAACACGGTTTCTGCTAGCCCTTTGAAACTTTACACAATAAAGCAGTTTTAAGTTTTCTCCTTATGGTTTGTTTGCTGTTGATATAACCCTAAGTAGACACTGGCGAAAATCACTTCCATGGAAAGGGGTTGTCAAGATTTCAAAAAACTACGAGTTGCCTGTAATCTCAGCAAACATTTTTTCACCCAATCTTCATGATTCTTTCAGGTAATGATCAGTACACCAAAACCAATTGGCTCACCAAATTTCGTTCTTCTAGGTTAAACCTTTCGTTTGCAGTAACCGTTTTCATTTTTAGGTTTCACTCTTTTTTCTCCTATAGGGATACATGTATTTGGATCTCTAAATCAAACACTGTTTGTGCTAGCTCTTTGAAACTTGCGACAATAAAGAAGTTTCAAGTTCTATCTCTATGGTTTGTTTGCTGTTGACGTAGCCCTAAGCAGAGACTGGCGAAAATCACTTTCATGGAAAGGCGTTGCCAAGCTTCCAAAAACCTACGAGTTGTCTGAAATCTCAGCAAACATTTTTTCACCCAATCTTGATGATTCTTTCAGGTAATGATCAGTACACCAAAACCACTTGGCTCACCAAATTTCGTTCTTCTAGGTTAAACCGTTTGTTTGCAGTAACCGTTTTCATTTTTAGGTTTCACTCTGTTTTCTCCTATAAGGATACATGTATTTGGATCTCTAAATCAAACACGGTTTGTGCTAGGCTTTTGAAACTTGACACAATAAAGAAGTTTCAAGTTCTATATCTATGGTTTGTTTGCTGTTGATGTAGCCCTAAGCAGAGACTGGCGTAAATCACTTTCATGGTAAGGGGTTGACAAACTTCCAAAATACTACGAGTTGCCTGAAATCTCAGCAAACATTATTTCACCCAATCTTGATGATTCTTTCAGGTAATTATCAGTACACCAAAACCACTTGGCTCACCAAATTTCGTTCTTCTAGGTTAAACCGTTCGTTTGCACTAACCGTTTAATTTTTAGGTTTCACTCTGTTTTCTCCTATAGGGATACATGTATTTGGAACTCTAAATCAAACACTGTTTGTGCTAGCTCTTTGAAACTTGCCACAATAAAGCAGTTTCAAGTTCTATCTCTATGGTTTGTTTGCTGTTGATGTAGCCCTAAGCAGAGACAGGCGAAAATCACTTTCATGGAAAGGGGTTGGCAAGCTTCCAAAAAACTACGAGTTGGCTGAAATCTCAGCAAACATTTTTTCACCCAATCTTGATGATTCTTTCAGGTAATGATCAGTACAGCAAAACCACTTGGCTCACCAAATTTCGTTCTTCTAGGTTAAACCGTTCGTTTGCAGTAACCGTTTTCATTTTTAGGTTTCACTCTGTTTTCTCCTATAGGGATACATGTATTTGGATCTCTAAATCAAACACGGTTTGTGCTAGCCTTTTGAAAGTTGACACAATAAAGAAGTTTCAAGTTCTATCTCTAGGGTTTGTTTGCTGTTGATATAGCCCTAAGCAGAGACTGGCGAAAATCATTTTAATGGAAAGGGCTTGCCAAGCTTCCAAAAAACTACGAGTTGCCTTAAATCTCAGCAAACATTTTTTCACCCAATCTTGATGATTCTTTCAGGTAATGATCAGTACACCAAAACCACTTGGCTCACCAAATTTCGTTCTTGTAGCTTAAACCGTTCGTTTGCAGTAACCGTTTTCATTTTTAGGTTTCACTCTGTTTTTTCCTATTGGGATACATGTATTTGGAACTCTAAATCAAACACGGTTTGTGCTAGCTCTTTGAAACTTGCCATAATAAAGCAGTTTCAAGTTCTATCTCTATGGTTTGTTTGCTGTTGATGTAGCCCTAATCAGAGACTGGCGAAAATCACTTTCATGGAAAGGGCTTGCCAAGCTTCCAAAAAACTACGAGTTGCCTTAAATCTCAGCAAACATTTTTTCACCCAATCTTGATGATTCTTTAAGGTAATGATCAGTACAGCAAAACCACTTGGCTCACCAAATTTCGTTCTTCTAGGTTAAACCGTTCGTTTGCAGTAACCGTTTTCATTTTTAGATTTCACTCTGTTTTCTCTTATAGGGATACATGTATTTGGATCTCTAAATCAAACACGGTTTGTGATAGCCTTTTGAAACTTGACACAATAAAGAAGTTTCAAGTTCTATCTTTATGGTTTGTTTGCTGTTGATGTAGCCCTAAGCAGAGACTGGCGAAAATCACTTTCATTGAAAGGGGTTTCCAAGCTTCCAAAAAACTACGAGTTGCCTGAAATCTCAGCAAACATTTTTTCACCCAATCTTGATGATTCTTTCAGGTAATGATAAGTACACCAAAACCACTTGGCTCACCAAATTTCGTTCTTCTAGGTTAAACCGTTCGTTTCCAGCAACCGTTTTCATTTTTAGGTTTCACTCTGTTTTCTCCTATAGGGATACATGTATTTGGAACTCTAAATCAAACACGGTTTGTGCTAGCTCTTTTAAACTTGACACAATAAATCAGTTTCAAGTTCTATCTCTATGGATTGTTTCCTGTTGATGTAGCCCTAAGCAGAGACTGACGAAAATCACTTTCATTTTAAGGGGTTGCCAAGCTTCCAAAAAACTACGAGTTGCCTGAAATCTCAGCAAACATTTTTTCACCCAATCTTGATTATTCTTTAATGTAATGATCAGTACAGCAAAACCACTTGGCTCACCAAATTTCGTTCTTCTAGGTTAAACCGTTCGTTTGCAGTAACCGTTTTTATTTTTAGATTTCACTCTGTTTTCTCTTATAGGGATACATGTATTTGGATCTCTAAATCAAACACGGTTTGTGCTAGCCTTTTGAAACTTGACACAATAAAGAAGTTTCAAGTTCTATCTCTATGGTTTGTTTGCTGTTGATGTAGCCCTATGGAGAGACTGGCGAAAATCACTTTCATGGAAAGGGGTTGGCAAGCTTCCAAAAAACTACGAGTTGCCTGAAATCTCAGCAAACATTTTTTCACCCAATCTTGATGATTCTTTCAGGTAATGATCAGTACACCAAAACCACTTGGCTCACCAAATTTCGTTCTTCTAGGTTAAATCGTTCGTTTGCAGTAACCGTTTTCATTTTTAGGTTTCACTCTGTTTTCTCCTATAGGGATACATGTATTTGGAACTCTAAATCAAACACGGTTTGTGCTAGCTCTTTGAAACTTGCCACAATAAAGCAGTTTCAAGTTATATCTCTATGGTTTGTTTGCTGTATATGTAGCCCTAAGCAGAGACTGGCGAAAATCACTTTCATGGAAAGGGGTTGCCAAGCTTCCAAAAAACTACGAGTTGCCTGAAATCTCAGCAAACATTTTTTCACCCAATCTTGATGATTCTTTCAGGTAATGATCAGTACACTTAAACTACTTGGCTCACCAAATTTCGTTCTTCTAGGTTAAACCGTTCCTTTGCAGTAACCGTTTCATTTTTAGGTTTCACTCTGTTTTCTCCTACAGGGATACATGTATTTGGAACTCTAAATCAAACACTGTTTGTGCTAGCTCTTTGAAACTTGCCACAATAAAGCAGTTTCAAGTTCTATCTCTATGGTTTGTTTGCTGTTGATGTAGCCCTAAGCAGAGACTGGCGAAAATCACTTTCATGGAAAGGGGTTGCCAAGCTTCCAAAAAACTACGAGTTGGCTGAAATCTCAGCAAACATTTTTTCACCCAATCTTGATGATTCTTTCTGGTAATGATCAGTACAGCAAAACCACTTGGCTCACCAAATTTCGTTCTTTTAGGTTAAACCGTTCGTTTGCAGTAACCGTTTTCGTTTTTAGGTTTCACTCTGTTTTCTCCTATAGGGATACATGTATTTGGATCTCTAAATCAAACACGGTTTGTGCTAGCCTTTTGAAACTTGACACAATAAAGAAGTTTCATGTTCTATTTCTAGGGTTTGTTTGCTATTGATGTAGCCCTAAGCAGAGACTGGCGAAAATCATTTTCATTGAAAGGGGTTGCCAAGCTTTCAAAAATCTACGAGTTGCCTGAAATCTCAGCAAACATTTTTTCACCCAATCTTGATGATTCTTTCAGGTAATGATCAGTACACCAAAACCACTTGTCTCACCAAATTTCGTTCTTCTAGCTTAAACCGTTCGTTTGCAGTAACCGTTTTCATTTTTAGGTTTCACTCTGTTTTCTCCTATAGGGATACATGTATTTGGAACTCTAAATCAAACACGGTTTGTGCTAGCTCTTTCAAACTTGCCACAATAAAGTAGTTTCAAGTTCTATCTCTATGGTTTGTTTGCTGTTGATGTAGCCCTATGCAGAGACTGGCGAAAATCACTTTCATGGAAAGGGGTTGCCAAGCTTCCAAAACACTACGAGTTGCCTGAAATCTCAGCAAACATTTTTTCACCCAATCTTGATGACTCTTTCAGGTAATGATCAGTACACTTAAACTACTTGGCTCACTAAATTTCGTTCTTCTAGGTTAAACCGTTCGTTTGCAGTAACCGTTTTCATTTTTAGGTTTCACTCTGTTTTCTCCTATAGGGATACATGTATTTGGATCTCTAAATCAAACACGGTTTGTGCTAGCCTTTTGAAACTTGCCATAATAAAGCAGTTTCAAGTTCTATCTTTATGGTTTGTTTGCTGTTGATGTAGCCCTAAGCAGAGACTGGCGAAAATCACTTTAATGGAAAGGGGTTTCCAAGCTTCCAAAAAACTACGAGTTGCCTGAAATCTCAGCAAAAATTTTTTCACCCAATCTTGATGATTCTTTCAGGTAATGATAAGTACACCAAAACCACTTGGCTCACCAAATTTTGTTCTTCGAGGTTAAACCGTTCGTTTGCAGTAACCGTTTTCATTTTTAGGTTTCACTCTGTTTTCTCTCATAGGGATACATGTATTTGGAACTCTAAATCAAACACGGTTTCTGCTAGCCCTTTGAAACTTGACACAATAAAGCAGTTTTAAGTTTTCTCCTTATGGTTTGTTTGCTGTTGATATAACCCTAAGTAGACACTGGCGAAAATCACTTCCATGGAAAGGGGTTGTCAAGATTTCAAAAAACTACGAGTTGCCTGTAATCTCAGCAAACGTTTTTTCACCCAATCTTCATGATTCTTTCAGGTAATGATCAGTACACCAAAACCACTTGGCTCACCAAATTTCGTTCTTCTAGGTTAAACCTTTCGTTTGCAGTAACCGTTTTCATTTTTAGGTTTCACTCTTTTTTCTCCTATAGGGATACATGTATTTGGATCTCTAAATCAAACACTGTTTGTGCTAGCTCTTTGAAACTTGCGACAATAAAGAAGTTTCAAGTTCTATCTCTATGGTTTGTTTGCTGTTGATGTAGCCCTAAGCAGAGACTGGCGAAAATCACTTTCATGGAAAGGGGTTGCCAAGCTTCCAAAAACCTACGAGTTGGCTGAAATCTCAGCAAACATTTTTTCACCCAATCTTGATGATTCTTTCAGGTAATGATCAGTACACCAAAACCACTTGGCTCACCAAATTTCGTTCTTCTAGGTTAAACCGTTTGTTTGCAGTAACCGTTTTCATTTTTAGGTTTCACTCTGTTTTCTCCTATAAGGATACATGTATTTGGATCTCTAAATCAAACACGGTTTGTGCTAGCCTTTTGAAACTTGACACAATAAAGAAGTTTCAAGTTCTATCTCTATGGTTTGTTTGCTGTTGATGTAGCCCTAAGCAGAGACTGGCGAAAATCACTTTCATGGAAAGGGGTTGCCAAACTTCCAAAATACTACGAGTTGCCTGAAATCTCAGCAAACATTATTTCACCCAATCTTGATGATTCTTTCAGGTAATTATCAGTACACCAAAACCACTTGGCTCACCAAATTTCGTTCTTCTAGGTTAAACCGTTCGTTTACAGTAACCGTTTCATTTTTAGGTTTCACTCTGTTTTCTCCTATAGGGATACATGTATTTGGAACTCTAAATCAAACACTGTTTGTGCTAGCTCTTTGAAACTTGCCACAATAAAGCAGTTTCAAGTTCTATCTCTATGGTTTGTTTGCTGTTGATGTAGCCCTAAGCAGAGACTGGCGAAAATCACTTTCATGGAAAGGGGTTGCCAAGCTTCCAAAAAACTACGAGGTGGCTGAAATCTCAGCAAACATTTTTTCACCCAATCTTGATGATTCTTTCAGGTAATGATCAGTACAGCAAAACCACTTGGCTCACCAAATTTCGTTCTTCTAGGTTAAACCATTCGTTTGCAGTAACCGTTTTCATTTTTAGGTTTCACTCTGTTTTCTCCTATAGGGATACATGTATTTGAATCTCTAAATCAAACACGGTTTGTGCTAGCCTTTTGAAACTTGACAGAATAAAAGAAGTTCAAAGTTCTATCTCTAGGGTTTGTTTGCTGTTGATATAGCCCTAAGCAGAGACTGGCGAAAATCATTTTCATGGAAAGGGCTTGCCAAGCTTCCAAAAAACTACGAGTTTCCTTAAATCTCAGCAAACATTTTTTCACCCAATCTTGATGATTCTTTCAGGGAATGATCAGTACACCAAAACCACTTGGCTCACCAAATTTCGTTCTTCTACCTTAAACCGTTCGTTTGCAGTAACCGTTTTCATTTTTAGGTTTCACTCTGTATTTTCCTATTGGGATACATGTATTTGGAACTCTAAATCAAACACGGTTTGTGCTAGCTCTTTGAAACTTGCCATAATAAAGCAGTTTCAAGTTCTATCTCTATGGTTTATTTGCTGTTGATGTAGCCCTAAGCAGAGACTGGCGAAAATCACTTTCATGGAAAGGGGTTTCCAAGCTTCCAAAAAACTACGAGTTTCCTGAAATCTCAGCAAACATTTTTTCACCCAATCTTGATGATTCTTTCAGGTAATGATAAGTACACCAAAACCACTTGGCTCACCAAATTTCGTTCTTCTAGGTTAAACCGTTCGTTTCCAGTAACCGTTTTCATTTTTAGGTTTCACTCTGTTTTCTCCTATAGGGATACATGTATTTGGAACTCTAAATCAAACACGGTTTGTGCTAGCTCTTTTAAACTTGACACAATAAATCAGTTTCAAGTTCTATCTCTATGGATTGTTTTCTGTTGATGTAGCCCTAAGCAGAGACTGACGAAAATCACTTTCATTTTAAGGGGTTGCCAAGCTTCCAAAAACTACGAGTTGCCTGAAATCTCAGCAAACATTTTTTCACCCAATCTTGATTATTCTTTAAGGTAATGATCAGTACAGCAAAACCACATGGCTCACCAAATTTCGTTCTTCTAGGTTAAACCGTTCGTTTGCAGTAACCGTTTTTATTTTTAGATTTCACTCTGTTTTCTCTTATAGGGATACATGTATTTGGATCTCTAAATCAAACACGGTTTGTGCTAGCCTTTTGAAACTTGACACAATAAAGAAGTTTAAAGTTCTATCTCTATGGTTTGTTTGCTGTTGATGTAGCCCTATGCAGAGACTGGCGAAAATCACTTTCATGGAAAGGGGTTGCCAAGCTTCCAAAAACTACGAGTTGCCTAAAATCTCAGCAAACTTTTTTTCACCCAATCTTGATGATTCTTTCAGGTAATGATCAGAACACCAAAACCACTTGGCTCACCAAATTTCGTTTTTCTAGGTTAAACCGTTTGTTTCCAGTAACCGTTTTCATTTTTAGGTTTCACTCTGTTTTCTCCTATAAGGATACATGTATTTGGAACTCTAAATCAAACACGGTTTGTGCTAGCTCTTTGAAACTTGCCACAATAAAGCAGTTTCAAGTTATATCTCTATGGTTTGTTTGCTGTTGATGTAGCCTAAGCAGAGACTGGCGAAAATCACTTTCATGGAAAGGGGTTGCCAAGCTTCCAAAAAACTACGAGTTGGCTGAAATCTCAGCAAACATTTTTTCACCCAATCTTGATGATTCTTTCAGGTAATGATCAGTACAGCAAAACCACTTGGCTCACCAAATTTCGTTCTTTTAGGTTAAACCGTTCGTTTGCAGTAACCGTTTTCGTTTTTAGGTTTCACTCTGTTTTCTCCTATAGGGATACATGTATTTGGATCTCTAAATCAAACACGGTTTGTGCTAGCCTTTTGAAACTTGACACAATAAAGAAGTTTCATGTTCTATTTCTAGGGTTTGTTTGCTATTGATGTAGCCCTAAGCAGAGACTGGCGAAAATCATTTTCATGGAAAGGGGTTGCCAAGCTTTCAAAAATCTACGAGTTGCCTGAAATCTCAGCAAACATTTTTTCACCCAATCTTGATGATTCTTTCAGGTAATGATCAGAACACCAAAACCACTTGGCTCACCAAATTTCGTTCTTCTAGCTTAAACCGTTCGTTTGCAGTAACCGTTTTCATTTTTAGGTTTCACTCTGTTTTCTCCTATAGGGATACATGTATTTGGAACTCTAAATCAAACACGGTTTGTGCTAGCTCTTTCAAACTTGCCACAATAAAGTAGTTTCAAGTTCTATCTCTATGGTTTGTTTGCTGTTGATGTAGCCCTAAGGAGAGACTGGCGTAAATCACTTTCATGGAAAGGGGTTGCCAAGCTTCTAAAAAACTATGAGTTGCCTGAAATCTCAGCAAACATTTTTTCACCCAATCTTGATGATTCTTTCAGGTAATGATCAGTACAGCAAAACCACTTGGCTCACCAAATTTCGTTCTTCTAGGTTAAACCGTTCGTTTCCAGTAACCGTTTTCATTTTTAAGTTTCACTCTGTTTTCTCCTATAGGGATACATGTATTTGGATCTCTAAATCAAACACGGTTTGTGCTAGCCTTTTGAAACTTGACACAATAAAGAAGTTTCAAGTTCTATCTCTATGGCTTGTTTGCTGTTGATGTAGCCCTATGCAGAGACTGGCGAAAATCACTTTCATGGAAAGGGGTTGCCAAGCTTCCAAAACACTACGAGTTGCCTGAAATCTCAGCAAACATTTTTTCACCCAATCTTGATGACTCTTTCAGGTAATGATCAGTACACTTAAACTACTTGGCTCACCAAATTTCGTTCTTCTAGGTTAAACCGTTCGTTTGCAGTAACCGTTTTCATTTTTAGGTTTCACTCTGTTTTCTCCTATAGGGATACATGTATTTGGATCTCTAAATCAAACACGGTTTGTGCTAGCCTTTTGAAACTTGCCATAATAAAGCAGTTTCAAGTTCTATCTTTATGGTTTGTTTGCTGTTGATGTAGCCCTAAGCAGAGACTGGCGAAAATCACTTTAATGGAAAGGGGTTTCCAAGCTTCCAAAAAACTACGAGTTGCCTGAAATCTCAGCAAACATTTTTTCACCCAATCTTGATGATTCTTTCAGGTAATGATAAGTACACCAAAACCACTTGGCTCACCAAATTTTGTTCTTCTAGGTTAAACCGTTCGTTTGCAGTAACCGTTTTCATTTTTAGGTTTCACTCTGTTTTCTCTCATAGGGATACATGTATTTGGAACTCTAAATCAAACACGGTTTCTGCTAGCCCTTTGAAACTTGACACAATAAAGCAGTTTTAAGTTTTCTCCTTATGGTTTGTTTGCTGTTGATATAACCCTAAGTAGACACTGGCGAAAATCACTTCCATGGAAAGGGGTTGTCAAGATTTCAAAAAACTACGAGTTGCCTGAAATCTCAGCAAACGTTTTTTCACCCAATCTTCATGATTCTTTCAGGTAATGATCAGTACACCAAAACCACTTGGCTCACCAAATTTCGTTCTTCTAGGTTAAACCTTTCATTTGCAGTAACCGTTTTCATTTTTAGGTTTCACTCTTTTTTCTCCTATAGGGATACATGTATTTGGATCTCTAAATCAAACACTGTTTGTGCTAGCTCTTTGAAACTTGCGACAATAAAGAAGTTTCAAGTTCTATCTCTATGGTTTGTTTGCTGTTGATGTAGCCCTAAGCAGAGACTGGCGAAAATCACTTTCATGGAAAGGGGTTGCCAAGCTTCCAAAAACCTACGAGGTGGCTGAAATCTCAGCAAACATTTTTTCACCCAATCTTGATGATTCTTTCAGGTAATGATCAGTACACCAAAACCACTTGGCTCACCAAATTTCGTTCTTCTAGGTTAAACCGTTTGTTTGCAGTAACCGTTTTCATTTTTAGGTTTCACTCTGTTTTCTCCTATAAGGATACATGTATTTGGATCTCTAAATCAAACACGGTTTGTGCTAGCCTTTTGAAACTTGACACAATAAAGAAGTTTCAAGTTCTATCTCTATGGTTTGTTTGCTGTTGATGTAGCCCTAAGCAGAGACTGGCGAAAATCACTTTCATGGAAAGGGGTTGCCAAACTTCCAAATACTACGAGTTGCCTGAAATCTCAGCAAACATTATTTCACCCAATCTTGATGATTCTTTCAGGTAATTATCAGTACACCAAAACCACTTGGCTCACCAAATTTCGTTCTTCTAGGTTAAACCGTTCGTTTGCAGTAACCGTTTCATTTTTAGGTTTCACTCTGTTTTCTCCTATAGGGATACATGTATTTGGAACTCTAAATCAAACACTGTTTGTGCTAGCTCTTTGAAACTTGCCACAATAAAGCAGTTTCAAGTTCTATCTCTATGGTTTGTTTGCTGTTGATGTAGCCCTAAGCAGAGACAGGCGAAAATCACTTTCATGGAAAGGGGTTGCCAAGCTTCCAAAAAACTACGAGGTGGCTGAAATCTCAGCAAACATTTTTTCACCCAATCTTGATGATTCTTTCAGGTAATGATCAGTACAGCAAAACCACTTGGCTCACCAAATTTCGTTCTTCTAGGTTAAACCGTTCGTTTGCAGTAACCGTTTTCATTTTTAGGTTTCACTCTGTTTTCTCCTATAGGGATACATGTATTTGAATCTCTAAATCAAACACGGTTTGTGCTAGCCTTTTGAAACTTGACACAATAAAGAAGTTCAAAGTTCTATCTCTAGGGTTTGTTTGCTGTTGATATAGCCCTAAGCAGAGACTGGCGAAAATCATTTTCATGGAAAGGGCTTGCCAAGCTTCCAAAAAACTACAGGTTCCTTAAATCTCAGCAAACATTTTTTCACCCAATCTTGATGATTCTTTCGGGTAATGATCAGTACACCAAAACCACTTGGCTCACCAAATTTCGTTCTTCTAGCTTAAACCGTTCGTTTGCAGTAACCGTTTTCATTTTTAGGTTTCACTCTGTATTTTCCTATTGGGATACATGTATTTGGAACTCTAAATCAAACACGGTTTGTGCTAGCTCTTTGAAACTTGCCATAATAAAGCAGTTTCAAGTTCTATCTCTATGGTTTGTTTGCTGTTGATGTAGCCCTAAGCAGAGACTGGCGAAAATCACTTTCATGGAAAGGGGTTTCCAAGCTTCCAAAAAACTACGAGTTTCCTGAAATCTCAGCAAACATTTTTTCACCCAATCTTGATGATTCTTTCAGGTAATGATAAGTACACCAAAACCACTTGGCTCACCAAATTTCGTTCTTCTAGGTTAAACCGTTTGTTTGCAGTAACCGTTTTCATTTTTAGGTTTCACTCTGTTTTCTCCTATAAGGATACATGTATTTGGATCTCTAAATCAAACACGGTTTGTGCTAGCCTTTTGAAACTTGACAAAATAAAGAAGTTTCAAGTTCTATCTCTATGGTTTGTTTGCTGTTGATGTAGCCCTAAGCAGAGACTGGCGAAAATCACTTTCATGGAAAGGGGTTGCCAAACTTCCAAAATACTACGAGTTGCCTGAAATCTCAGCAAACATTATTTCACCCAATCTTGATGATTCTTTCAGGTAATTATCAGTACACCAAAACCACTTGGCTCACCAAATTTCGTTCTTCTAGGTTTAAACCGTTCGTTTACCAGTAACCGGTTTCATTAGGTTTCACTCTGTTTTCTCCTATAGGGATACATGTATTTGGAACTCTAAATCAAACACTGTTTTGTGCTAGCTCTTTGAAACTTGCCACAATAAAGCAGTTTCAAGTTCTATCTCTATGGTTTGTTTGCTGTTGATGTAGCCCTAAGCAGAGACTGGCGAAAATCATTTTCATGGAAAGGGCTTGCCAAGCTTCCAAAAACTACGAGTTTCCTTAAATCTCAGCAAACATTTTTTCACCCAATCTTGATGATTCTTTCAGGTAATGATCAGTACAGCAAAACCACTTGGCTCACCAAATTTCGTTCTTCTAGGTTAAACCATTCGTTTGCAGTAACCGTTTTCATTTTTAGGTTTCACTCTGTTTTCTCCTATAGGGATACATGTATTTGAATCTCTAAATCAAACACGGTTTGTGCTAGCCTTTTGAAACTTGACACAATAAAGAAGTTCAAAGTTCTATCTCTAGGGTTTGTTTGCTGTTGATATAGCCCTAAGCAGAGACTGGCGAAAATCATTTTCATGGAAAGGGGTTGCCAAGCTTCCAAAAAACTACGAGTTTCCTTAAATCTCAGCAAACATTTTTTCACCCAATCTTGATGATTCTTTCAGGGAATGATCAGTACACCAAAACCACTTGGCTCACCAAATTTCGTTCTTCTAGCTTAAACCGTTCGTTTGCAGTAACCGTTTTCATTTTTAGGTTTCACTCTGTATTTTCCTATTGGGATACATGTATTTGGAACTCTAAATCAAACACGGTTTGTGCTAACTCTTTGAAACTTGCCATAATAAAGCAGTTTCAAGTTCTATCTCTATGGTTTGTTTGCTGTTGATGTAGCCCTAAGCAGAGACTGGCGAAAATCACTTTCATGGAAAGGGGTTTCCAAGCTTCCAAAAAACTACGAATTTCCTGAAATCTCAGCAAACATTTTTTCACCCAATCTTGATGATTCTTTCAGGTAATGATAAGTACACCAAAACCACTTGGCTCACCAAATTTCGTTCTTCTAGGTTAAACCGTTCGTTTCCAGTAACCGTTTTCATTTTTAGGTTTCACTCTGTTTTCTCCTATAGGGATACATGTATTTGGAACTCTAAATCAAACACGGTTTGTGCTAGCTCTTTTAAACTTGACACAATAAATCAGTTTCAAGTTCTATCTCTATGGATTGTTTTCTGTTGATGTAGCCCCTAAGCAGAGACTGACGAAAATCACTTTCATTTTAAGGGGTTGCCAAGCTTCCAAAAAACTACGAGTTGGCTGAAATCTCAGCAAACATTTTTTCACCCAATCTTGATGATTCTTTCAGGTAATGATCAGTACAGCAAAACCACATGGCTCACCAAATTTCGTTCTTCTAGGTTAAACTGTTCGTTTGCAGTAACCGTTTTTATTTTTAGATTTCACTCTGTTTTCTCTTATAGGGATACATGTATTTGGATCTCTAAATCAAACACGGTTTGTGCTAGCCTTTTGAAACTTGACACAATAAAGAAGTTTAAAGTTCTATCTCTATGGTTTGTTTGCTGTTGATGTAGCCCTATGCAGAGACTGGCGAAAATCACTTTCATGGAAAGGGGTTGCCAAGCTTCCAAAAACTACGAGTTGCCTAAAATCTCAGCAAACTTTTTTTCACCCAATCTTGATGATTCTTTCAGGTAATGATCAGAACACCAAAACCACTTGGCTCACCAAATTTCGTTTTTCTAGGTTAAACCGTTTGTTTCCAGTAACCGTTTTCATTTTTAGGTTTCACTCTGTTTTCTCCTATAAGGATACATGTATTTGGAACTCTAAATCAAACACGGTTTGTGCTAGCTCTTTGAAACTTGCCACAATAAAACAGTTTCAAGTTATATCTCTATGGTTTGTTTGCTGTTGATGTAGCCCTAAGCAGAGACTGGCGAAAATCACTTTCATGGAAAGGGGTTGCCAAGCTTCCAAAAAACTACGAGTTGGCTGAAATCTCAGCAAACATTTTTTCACCCAATCTTGATGATTCTTTCAGGTAATGATCAGTACAGCAAAACCACTTGGCTCACCAAATTTCGTTCTTTTAGGTTAAACCGTTCGTTTGCAGTAACCGTTTTCGTTTTTAGGTTTCACTCTGTTTTCTCCTATAGGGATACATGTATTTGGATCTCTAAATCAAACACGGTTTGTGCTAGCCTTTTGAAACTTGACACAATAAAGAAGTTTCATGTTCTATTTCTAGGGTTTGTTTGCTATTGATGTAGCCCTAAGCAGAGACTGGCGAAAATCATTTTCATGGAAAGGGGTTGCCAAGCTTTCAAAAATCTACGAGTTGCCTGAAATCTCAGCAAACATTTTTTCACCCAATCTTGATGATTCTTTCAGGTAATGATCAGTACACCAAAACCACTTGGCTCACCAAATTTCGTTCTTCTAGCTTAAACCGTTCGTTTGCAGTAACCGTTTTCATTTTTAGGTTTCACTCTGTTTTCTCCTATAGGGATACATGTATTTGGAACTCTAAATCAAACACGGTTTGTGCTAGCTCTTTCAAACTTGCCACAATAAAGTAGTTTCAAGTTCTATCTCTATGGTTTGTTTGCTGTTGATGTAGCCCTAAGGAGAGACTGGCGTAAATCACTTTCATGGAAAGGGGTTGCCAAGCTTCTAAAAAACTATGAGTTGCCTGAAATCTCAGCAAACATTTTTTCACCCAATCTTGATGATTCTTTCAGGTAATGATCAGTACAGCAAAACCACTTGGCTCACCAAATTTCGTTCTTCTAGGTTAAACCGTTCGTTTCCAGTAACCGTTTTCATTTTTAAGTTTCACTCTGTTTTCTCCTATAGGGATACATGTATTTGGATCTCTAAATCAAACACGGTTTGTGCTAGCCTCTTTGAAACTTGACACAATAAAGAAGTTTCAAGTTCTATCTCTATGGTTTGTTTGCTGTTGATGTAGCCCTATGCAGAGACTGGCGAAAATCACTTTCATGGAAAGGGGTTGCCAAGCTTCCAAAACACTACGAGTTGCCTGAAATCTCAGCAAACATTTTTTCACCCAATCTTGATGACTCTTTCAGGTAATGATCAGTACACTTAAACTACTTGGCTCACCAAATTTCGTTCTTCTAGGTTAAACCGTTCGTTTGCAGTAACCGTTTTCATTTTTAGGTTTCACTCTGTTTTCTCCTATAGGGATACATGTATTTGGATCTCTAAATCAAACACGGTTTGTGCTAGCCTTTTGAAACTTGCCATAATAAAGCAGTTTCAAGTTCTATCTTTATGGTTTGTTTGCTGTTGATGTAGCCCTAAGCAGAGACTGGCGAAAATCACTTTAATGGAAAGGGGTTTCCAAGCTTCCAAAAAACTACGAGTTGCCTGAAATCTCAGCAAACATTTTTTCACCCAATCTTGATGATTCTTTCAGGTAATGATAAGTACACCAAAACCACTTGGCTCACCAAATTTTGTTCTTCTAGGTTAAACCGTTCGTTTGCAGTAACCGTTTTCATTTTTAGGTTTCACTCTGTTTTCTCTCATAGGGATACATGTATTTGGAACTCTAAATCAAACACGGTTTCTGCTAGCCCTTTGAAACTTGACACAATAAAGCAGTTTTAAGTTTTCTCCTTATGGTTTGTTTGCTGTTGATATAACCCTAAGTAGACACTGGCGAAAATCACTTCCATGGAAAGGGGTTGTCAAGATTTCAAAAAACTACGAGTTGCCTGAAATCTCAGCAAACGTTTTTTCACCCAATCTTCATGATTCTTTCAGGTAATGATCAGTACACCAAAACCACTTGGCTCACCAAATTTCGTTCTTCTAGGTTAAACCTTTCGTTTGCAGTAACCGTTTTCATTTTTAGGTTTCACTCTGTTTTCTCCTATAAGGATACATGTATTTGGATCTCTAAATCAAACACGGTTTGTGCTAGCCTTTTGAAACTTGACACAATAAAGAAGTTTCAAGTTCTATCTCTATGGTTTGTTTGCTGTTGATGTAGCCCTAAGCAGAGACTGGCGAAAATCACTTTCATGGAAAGGGGTTGCCAAACTTCCAAAATACTACGAGTTGCCTGAAATCTCAGCAAACATTATTTCACCCAATCTTGATGATTCTTTCAGGTAATTATCAGTACACCAAAACCACTTGGCTCACCAAATTTCGTTCTTCTAGGTTAAACCGTTCGTTTGCAGTAACCGTTTCATTTTTAGGTTTCACTCTGTTTTCTCCTATAGGGATACATGTATTTGGAACTCTAAATCAAACACTGTTTGTGCTAGCTCTTTGAAACTTGCCACAATAAAGCAGTTTCAAGTTCTATCTCTATGGTTTGTTTGCTGTTGATGTAGCCCTAAGCAGAGACTGGCGAAAATCACTTTCATGGAAAGGGGTTGCCAAGCTTCCAAAAAACTACAGGGTGGCTGAAATCTCAGCAAACATTTTTTCACCCAATCTTGATGATTCTTTCAGGTAATGATCAGTACAGCAAAACCACTTGGCTCACCAAATTTCGTTCTTCTAGGTTAAACCGTTCGTTTGCAGTAACCGTTTTCATTTTTAGGTTTCACTCTGTTTTCTCCTATAGGGATACATGTATTTGAATCTCTAAATCAAACACGGTTTGTGCTAGCCTTTTGAAACTTGACACAATAAAGAAGTTCAAAGTTCTATCTCTAGGGTTTGTTTGCTGTTGATATAGCCCTAAGCAGAGACTGGCGAAAATCATTTTCATGGAAAGGGCTTGCCAAGCTTCCAAAAAACTATGAGTTTCCTTAAATCTCAGCAAACATTTTTTCACCCAATCTTGATGATTCTTTCAGGTAATGATCAGTACACCAAAACCACTTGGCTCACCAAATTTCGCTCTTCTAGCTTAAACCGTTCGTTTGCAGTAACCGTTTTCATTTTTAGGTTTCACTCTGTATTTTCCTATTGGGATACATGTATTTGGAACTCTAAATCAAACACGGTTTGTGCTAGCTCTTTGAAACTTGCCATAATAAAGCAGTTTCAAGTTCTATCTCTATGGTTTGTTTGCTGTTGATGTAGCCCTAAGCAGAGACTGGCGAAAATCACTTTCATGGAAAGGGGTTTCCAAGCTTCCAAAAAACTACGAGTTTCCTGAAATCTCAGCAAACATTTTTTCACCCAATCTTGATGATTCTTTCAGGTAATGATAAGTACACCAAAACCACTTGGCTCACCAAATTTCGTTCTTCTAGGTTAAACCGTTCGTTTCCAGTAACCGTTTTCATTTTTAGGTTTCACTCTGTTTTCTCCTATAGGGATACATGTATTTGGAACTCTAAATCAAACACGGTTTGTGCTAGCTCTTTTAAACTTGACACAATAAATCAGTTTCAAGTTCTATCTCTATGGATTGTTTTCTGTTGATGTAGCCCTAAGCAGAGACTGACGAAAATCACTTTCATTTTAAGGGGTTGCCAAGCTTCCAAAAAACTACGAGTTGCCTGAAATCTCAGCAAACATTTTTTCACCCAATCTTGATTATTCTTTAAGGTAATGATCAGTACAGCAAAACCACATGGCTCACCAAATTTCGTTCTTCTAGGTTAAACCGTTCGTTTGCAGTAACCGTTTTTATTTTTAGATTTCACTCTGTTTTCTCTTATAGGGATACATGTATTTGGATCTCTAAATCAAACACGGTTTGTGCTAGCCTTTTGAAACTTGACACAATAAAGAAGTTTAAAGTTCTATCTCTATGGTTTGTTTGCTGTTGATGTAGCCCTATGCAGAGACTGACGAAAATCACTTTCATGGAAAGGGGTTGCCAAGATTCCAAAAACTACGAGTTGCCTAAAATCTCAGCAAACTTTTTTTCACCCAATCTTGATGATTCTTTCAGGTAATGATCAGAACACCAAAACCACTTGGCTCACCAAATTTCGTTTTTCTAGGTTAAACCGTTTGTTTCCAGTAACCGTTTTCATTTTTAGGTTTCACTCTGTTTTCTCCTATAAGGATACATGTATTTGGAACTCTAAATCAAACACGGTTTGTGCTAGCTCTTTGAAACTTGCCACAATAAAGCAGTTTCAAGTTATATCTCTATGGTTTGTTTGCTGTTGATGTAGCCCTAAGCAGAGACTGGCGAAAATCACTTTCATGGAAAGGGGTTGCCAAGCTTCCAAAACACTACGAGTTGCCTGAAATCTCAGCAAACATTTTTTCACCCAATCTTGATGATTCTTTCAGGTAATGATCAGTACAGCAAAACCACTTGGCTCACCAAATTTCGTTCTTCTAGGTTAAACCGTTCGTTTGCAGTAACCGTTTTCATTTTTAGGTTTCACTCTGTTTTCTCGTATAGGGATACATGTATTTGGATCTCTAAATCAAACACGGTTTGTGCTAGCCGTTTGAAACTTGACACAATAAAGAAGTTTCAAGTTCTATCTCTATGGTTTGTTTGCTGTTGATGTAGCCCTATGCAGAGACTGGCGAAAATCACTTTCATGGAAAGGGGTTGCCAAGCTTCCAAAAACTACGAGTTGCCTAAAATCTCAGCAAACTTTTTTTCACCCAATCTTGATGATTCTTTCAGGTAATGATCAGAACACCAAAACCACTTGGCTCACCAAATTTCGTTTTTCTAGGTTAAACCGTTTGTTTCCAGTAACCGTTTTCATTTTTAGGTTTCACTCTATTTTCTCCTATAGGGATACATGTATTTGGAACTCTAAATCAAACACGGTTTGTGCTAGCTCTTTGAAACTTGCCACAATAAATCAGTTTCAAGTTATATCTCTATGGTTTGTTTGCTGTTGATGTAGCCCTAAGCAGAGACTGGCGAAAATCACTTTCATGGAAAGGGGTTGCCAAGCTTCCAGAATACTACGAGTTGCCTGAAATCTCAGCAAACATTTTTTCACCCAATCTTGATGATTCTTTCAGGTAATGATCAGTACACCAAAACCACTTGGCTCACCAAATTTCGTTCTTCTAGGTTAAACCGTTCGTTTGCAGTAACCGTTTCATTTTTAGGTTTCACTCTGTTTTCTCCTATAGGGATACATGTATTTGGAACTCTAAATCAAACACTGTTTGTGCTAGCTCTTTGAAACTTGCCACAATAAAGCAGTTTCAAGTTCTATCTCTATGGTTTGTTTGCTGTTGATGTAGCCCTAAGCAGAGACTGGCGAAAATCACTTTCATGGAAAGGGGTTGCCAAGCTTCCAAAAAACTACGAGTTGGCTGAAATCTCAGCAAACATTTTTTCACCCAATCTTGATGATTCTTTCAGGTAATGATCAGTACAGCAAAACCAATTCGCTCACCAAATTTCGTTCTTCTAGTTTAAACCGTTCGTTTGCAGTAACCGTTTTCATTTTTAGGTTTCACTCTGTTTTCTCCTATAGGGATACATGTATTTGGATCTCTAAATCAAACACGGTTTGTGCTAGCCTTTTGAAACTTGACACAATAAAGAAGTTTCAAGTTCTATCTCTATGGTTTGTTTGCTGTTGATGTAGCCCTAAGCAGAGACTGACGAAAATCACTTTCATGGAAAGGGGTTGCCAAGCTTCCAAAAAACTACCAGTTGCCTGAAATTTCAGCAAACATTTTTTCACCCAATCTTAATGATTCTTTCAGGTAATGATCAGTACACCAAAACCACTTGGCTCACCAAATTTCGTTATTCTAGGTTAAACCGTTTGTTTGCAGTAACCGTTTTCATTTTTAGGTTTCACTCTGTTTTCTCCTATAGGGATACATGTATTTGGAACTCTAAATCACACACGGTTTGTGCTAGCTCTTTGAAACTTGACAAAAGATAGCAGTTTCAAGTTCTCTCCTTATGGTTTGTTTGCTGTTGATATAACCCTAAGCAGAGACTGGCGAAAATCACTTTCATGGAAAGGGGTTGTCAAGCTTTAAAAAAAATACGAGTTGCCTGTAATCTCAGCAAACATTTTTTCACCCAATCTTCATGGTTCTTTCCGGTAATGATCAGTACACCAAAACCACTTGGCTCACCAAATTTCGGTCTTCTAGGTTAAAGTGTTCGTTTGCAGTAACCGTTTTCATTTTTAGGTTTCACTCTGTTTTCTCCTATATGGATACATGTATTTGGAACTCTAAATCAAACACGGTTTGTGCTAGCTCTTTTTAAATTGCGACAATAAAGCAGTTTCCAGTTCTATCTCTATGGTTTGTTTGCTGTCTATGGTTTGTTTGCTGTTGATGTAGCCCTAAGCCGAGACTGGCGAAAATCACTTTCATGGAAAGGGGTTGCAAAGCTTCCAAAAAACTACGAGTTGGCGGAAATCTCAGCAAACATTTTTTCACCCAATCTTGATGATTCTTTCAGGTAATGATCAGTACAGCAAAACCACTTGGCTCACCAGATTTCGTTCTTCTAGGTTAAACCGTTCGTTTGCAGTAACCGTTTTCATTTTTATGTTTCACTCTGTTTTCTCCTATAGGGATACATGTATTTGGATCTCTAAATCCTACACGGCTTGTGCTAGCCTTTTGAAACTTGACACAATAAAGAAGTTTCAAGTTCTATCTCTATGGTTTGTTTGCTGTTGATCTAGCCCTAAGCAGAGACTGGCGAAAATCACTTTCATGGAAAGGGGTTGCCATGCTTCCAAAAAACTACGAGTTGCCTGAAATCTCAGCAAACATTTTTTCACCCAATCTTGATGATTCTTTCAGGTAATGATCAGTACACCAAAACCACTTGGCTCACCAAATTTCGTTCTTCTAGGTTAAACCGTTTGTTTGCAGTAACCGTTTTCATTTTTAGGTTTCACTCTGTTTTCTCCTATAGGGATACATGTATTTGGATCTCTAAATCAAGCACGGTTTGTGCTAGCTCTTTGAAACTTGCCACAATAAAGCAGGTTCAAGTTCTCTCTCTATGGTTTGTTTGCTATTGATGTAGCCCTAAGCAGAGACTGGCGAAAATCCTTTTCATGGAAAGGGGTTGCCAAGCTTTCAAAAATCTACGAGTTGCCTGAAATCTCAGCAAACATTTTTTTCCCAATCTTGATGATTCTTTCAGGTAATGATCAGTACACCAAAACCACTTGGCTCACCAAATTTCGTTCTTGTAGCTTAAACCGTTCGTTTGCAGTAACCGTTTTCATTTTTAGGTTTCACTCTGTTTTCTCCTATAGGGATACATGTATTTGGAACTCTAAATCAAACACGGTTTGTGCTAGCTCTTTGAAACTTGCCACAATAAAGCAGTTTCAAGTTCTGTCTTTATGGTTTGTTTGCTGTTGATGTAGCCCTAAGCAGAGACTGGCGTAAATCACTTTCATGAAAAGGGGTTGCCAAGCTTCCAAAAAACTACGAATTGCCTGAAATCTCAGCAAACATTTTTTCACCCAATCTTGGTGATTCTTTCAGGTAATGATCAGTACACCAAAACTACTTGGCTCACCAAATTTTGTTCTACTATGTTAAACCGTTCGTTTGCAGTAACCGTTTTCATTTTTAGGTTTCACTCTGTTTTCTCCTATAGGGATACATGTGTTCGGATCTCTAAATCAAACACGGTTTTTGCTAGCCTTTTGAAACTTGACAGAATAAAGAAGTTTCAAGTTCTATCTCTATGGTTTGTTTGCTGTTGATATAGCCCTAAGCAGAGACTGGCGAAATTCATTTTCATGGAAAGGGCTTGCCAAGCTTCCAAAAAACTATGATTTGCCTTAAATCTCAGCAAACATTTTTTCACCCAATCTTGATGAGTCTTTCAGGTAATGATCAGTACACCAAAACTACTTGGCTCACCAAATTTCGTTCTTCTAGCTTAAACCGTTCGTTTGCAGTAACCGTTTTCATTTTTAGGTTTCACTCTGTTTTCTCCTATTGGGATACATGTATTTGGAACTCTAAATCAAACACGGTTTGTGCTAGCTCTTTGAAACTTGCCATAATAAAGCAGTTTCAAGTTCTATCTCTATGGTTTGTTTGCTGTTGATGTAGCCCTAAGCAGAGACTGGCGAAAATCACTTTCATGGAAAGGGGTTTCCAAGCTTCCAAAAAACTACGAGTTGCCTGAAATCTCAGCAAACATTTTTTCACCCAATCTTGATGATTCTTTCAGGTAATGATAAGTACACCAAAACCACTTGGCTCACCAAATTTTGTTCTTCTAGGTTAAACCGTTCGTTTGCAGTAACCGTTTTCATTTTTAGGTTTCACTCTGTTTTCTCCTATAGGGATACATGTATTTGGAACACTAAATCAAACACGGTTTGTGCTAGCTCTTTGAAACTTGACACAATAAAGCAGTTTCAAGTTCTATCTCTATGGTTTGTTTCCTGTTGACGTAGCCCTAAGCATAGACTGACGAAAATCACTTTCATGGAAAGGGGTTGCCAAGCTTCCAAAAAACTACGAGTTGCCTGAAATCTCAGCAAACATTTTTTCACCCAATCTTGATGATTCTTTCAGCTCATGATCAGTACACTTAATCTACTTGGCTCACCAAATTTCGTTCTTCTAGGTTAAACCGTTCGTTTGCAGTAACCGTTTTCATTTTTAGGTTTCACTCAGTTTTCTCCTATAGGGATACATGTATTTGGATCTCTAAATCAAACACGGTTTGTGCTAGCCTTTTGAAACTTGACACAATAAAGAAGTTTCAAGTTCTATCTCTATGGTTTGTTTGCTGTTGATATAGCCGTATGCAGAGACTGGCGAAATTCATTTTCATGGAAAGGGCTTGCCAAGCTTCCAAAAAACTATGAGTTGCCTTAAATCTCAGCAAACATTTTTTCACCCAATCTAGATGAGTCTTTCAGGTAATGATCAGTACACCAAAACCACTTGGCTCACCAAATTTCGTTCTTCTAGCTTAAACCGTTCGTTTGCAGTAACCGTTTTCATTTTTAGGTTTCACTCTGTTTTCTCCTATTGGGATACATGTATTTGGAACTCTAAATCAAACACGGTTTGTGCTAGCTCTTTGAAACTTGCCATAATAAAGCAGTTTCAAGTTCTATCTCTATGGTTTGTTTGCTGTTGATGTAGCCCTAAGCAGAGACTGGCGAAAATCACTTTCATGGAAAGGGGTTTCCAAGCTTCCAAAAAACTACGAGTTGCCTGAAATCTCAGCAAACATTTTTTCACCCAATCTTGGTGATTCTTTCAGGTAATGATAAGTACACCAAAACCACTTGGCTCACCAAATTTTGTTCTTCTAGGTTAAACCGTTCGTTTGCAGTAACCGTTTTCATTTTTAGGTTTCACTCTGTTTTCTCCTATAGGGATACATGTATTTGGAACACTAAATCAAACACGGTTTGTGCTAGCTCTTTTAAACTTGACACAATAAAGCAGTTTCAAGTTCTATCTCTATGGTTTGTTTCCTGTTGACGTAGCCCTAAGCATAGACTGACGAAAATCACTTTCATGGAAAGGGGTTGCCAAGCTTCCAAAAAACTACGAGTTGCCTGAAATCTCAGCAAACATTTTTTCACCCAATCTTGATGATTCTTTCAGCTAATGATCAGTACACTTAAACTACTTGGCTCACCAAATTTCGTTCTTCTAGGTTAAACCGTTCGTTTGCAGTAACCGTTTTCATTTTTAGGTTTCACTCTGTTTTCTCCTATAGGGATACATGTATTTGGATCTCTAAATCAAACACGGTTTGTGCTAGCCTTTTGAAACTTGACACAATAAAGAAGTTTCATGTTCTATCTCTAGGGTTTGTTGGCTGTTGATGTAGCCCTAAGCAGAGACTGGCGAAAATCATTTTCATGGAAAGGGGTTGCCAAGCTTTCAAAAATCTACGAGTTGCCTGAAATCTCAGCAAACATTTTTTCACCCAATCTTGATGATTCTTTCAGATAATGATCAGTACACCAAAACCACTTGGCTCACCAAATTTCGTTCTTCTAGCTTAAACCGTTCGTTTGCAGTAACCGTTTTCATTTTTAGGTTTCACTCTGTTTTCTCCTATAGGGATACATGTATTTGGAACTCTAAATCAAACATGGTTTGTGCTAGCTCTTTGAAACTTGCCACAATAAAGCAGTTTCAAGTTCTATCTCTCTGGTTTGTTTGCTGTTGATGTAGCCCTAAGCAGAGACTGGCGTAAATCACTTTCATGGAAAGGGGTTGCCAAGCTTACAAAAAACTACGAATTGCCTGAAATCTCAGCAAACATTTTTTCACCCAATCTTGATGATTCTTTCAGGTAATGATCAGTACACCAAAACCACTTGGCTAAAAAATTTCGTTATTCTCGGTTAAACCGTTTGTTTGCAGTAACCTTTTTCCTTTTTAGGTTTCACTCTGTTTTCTCCTATAGGGATACATGTATTTGGAACTCTAAATCAAACACGGTTTGTGCTAGCTCTTTGAAACTTGCCACAATAAAGCAGTTTCAAGTTCTATGTTTATGGTTTGTTTGCTGTTGATGTAGCCCTAAGCAGAGACTGGCGAAAATCACTTTCATGGAAAGGGGTTGCCAAGCTTCCAAAAAACTACGAGTTGCCTGAAATCTCAGCAAACATTTTTTCACCCAATCTTGATGATTCTTTCAGGTAATGATCAGTACAGCAAAACCACTTGGATCACCAAATTTCGTTCTTCTAGGTTAAACCGTTCGTTTGCAGTAACCGTTTTCATTTTTATGTTTCACTCTGTTTTCCCCTATAGGGATATATGTATTTGGATCTCTAAATCAAACACGGTTTGTGCTAGCCTTTTGAAACTTGACACAATAAAGAAGTTTCAAGTTCTATCTCTATGGTTTGTTTGCTGTTGATGTAGCCCTATGCAGAGACTGGCGAAAATCACTTTCATGGAAAGGGGTTGCCAAGCTTCCAAAAACTACGAGTTGCCTAAAATCTCAGAAAACATTTTTTCACCCAATCTTGATGATTCTTTCAGGTAATGATCAGTACACCAAAACCACGTAGCTCACCAAATTTCGTTCTTCTAGGTTAAACCGTTTGTTTGCAGTAACCGTTTTCATTTTTAGGTTTCACTCTGTTTTCTCCTATAGGGATACATGTATTTGGAACTCTAAATCAAACACTGTTTGTGCTAGTTCTTTGAAACTTGCCACAATATAGCAGTTTCAAGTTCTATCTCTATGGTTTGTTTGCTGTTGATGTAGCCCTAAGCAGAAACTGGCGAAAATCACTTTCATGGAAAGGGGTTGCCAAGCTTCCAAAAACTACGAGTTGCCTGAAATCTCAGCAAACATTTTTTCACCCAATATTGATGATTCTTTCAGGTAATGATCAGTACACCGAAACCACTTGGCTCACCAAATTTCGTTCTTCTAGGTTAAACCGTTCGTTTCCAGTAACTGTTTTCATTTTTAGGTTTCACTCTGTTTTCTCCGATAAGAATACATGTATTTGGAACTCTAAATCAAACACGGTTTGTGCTAGCCCTTTGAAACTTGACACAATAAAGCAGTTTCAAGTTCTATCTCTATGGTTTTTTTGCTGTTGATGTAGAACTAAGCAGCGAAATAAAGTTGCCAAGCTTCCAAAAAACTACGAGTTGCCTGAAATCACAGCAAACATTTTTTCACCCAATCTTGATAATTCTTTCAGGTAATGATCAGTACACCAAAACCACTTGGTTCACCAAATTTCGTTCTTCTAGTTTAAACCGTTCGTTTGCAGTAACCGTTTTCATTTTTAGGCTTCACTCTGTTTTCTCCGATAAGGATACATGTATTTGGAACTCTAAATCAAACACGGTTTGTGCTAGCCCTTTGAAACTTGACACAATAAAGAGTTTCACGTTCTATCTCTATGGTTTGTTGGC
>NW_027523551.1:0-45517 GCF_052094955.1 Ictidomys tridecemlineatus
GTTCCAAATACATGTATCCCTATAGGAGAAAACAGAGTGAAACCTAAAAATGAAAACGGTTACTACAAAAGAACGGTTTAACCTAGAAGAACGAAATTTGGTGAGCCAAGTGGTTTTGGTGTACTGATCATTACCTGAAAGAATCATCAAGATTGGGTGAAAAAATGTTGGCTGAGATTTCAGGCAACTCATAGTTTTTTGGAAGCTTGGCAACCCCTTTCCATGAAAGTGATTTTCGCCAGTCTCTGCTTAGGGCTACATCAATAGCAAACAAACCATAGAGATAGAACTTGAAAGTGCTTTATTGTGTCAAGTTTCAAAGAGCTAGCACAAACCGTGTTTGATTTACAGTTCCAAAGACATCTATCCCTGTAGGAGAAAACAGAGTGAAACCTAAAAATGAAAACGGTTACTGCAAACGAACGGTTTAAACTAGAAGAACGAAATTTGGTGAGCCAAGTGGTTTTGGTGTACTGATCATTATCTGAAAGAATCATCAAGATTGGGTGAAAAAATGTTGGCTGAGATTTCAGGCAACTTGTAGATTTTTGGAAGCTTGGCAACCCCTTTCCATGAAAGTGATTTTCACCAGTCTCTGCTTAGGGCTACATCAACAGCAAACAAACCAGAGAGATAGAACTTGAAACTGCTTTATTGTGTCAAGTTTCAAAGAGCTAGCACAAACCGTGTTTGATTTAGAGTTCCAAATACATGTATCCCTATAGGAGAAAACAGAGTGAAACCTAAAAATGAAAACGGTTACTACAAAAGAACGGTTTAACCTAGAAGAACGAAATTTGTTGAACCAAGTGGTTTTGGTGTACTGATCATTATCTGAAAGAATCATCAAGATTGGGTGAAAAAATGTTGGCTGAGATTTCAGGCAACTGGTAGTTTTTTGGAAGCTTGGCCACCCCTTTTCATGAAAGTGATTTTCGCCACTCTCTGCTTAGGGCTACAACAACAGCAAACATACCATAGAAATAGAACTTGAAACTGCTTTATTGTGTCAAGTTTCAAAGAGCTAGCACAAACCGTGATTGATTTAGAATTCCAAATACATGTATCTCTATAGGAGAAAACAGAGTGAAACCTAAAAATGTAAACGGTTACTGCAAACGAACGGTTTTACCTAGAAGAACGAAATTTGGTGACCCAAGTGGTTTGGTGTACTGATCATTACCTGAAAGAATCATCAAGTTTGTGTGAAAAAATGTTGGCTGAGATTTCAGGCAACTTGTAATTTTTTGGAAGCTTGGCAACCCCTTTCCATGAAAGTGATTTTCGCCAGTCTCTGCTTAGGGCTAAATTAATAGCAAACAAACCATAGAGATAGAACTTGAAACTGCTTTATTGTGTCAAGTTTCAAAGAGCTAGCACAAACCGTGTTTGATTTAGAGTTCCAAATACATCTATCCCTATAGGATAAAACAGAGTGAAACCTAAAAATGAAAACGGTTACTGCAAACGAACGGTTTAACCTTGAAGAACGAAATTCGGTGAGCCAAGTGGTTTTGGTGTACTGATCATTATCTGACAGAATCATCAAGATTGGGTGAAAAAATGTTGGCTGAGATTTCAGGCAACTCGTAGTTTTTTGGAAGCTTGGCAACCCCTTTCCATGAAAGTGATTTTCGCCACTCTCTGCTTAGGGCTACATCAACAGCAAACAAACCATAGAGATAGAACTTGAGACTGCTTTATTGTGTCAAGTTTCAAAGAGCTAGCACAAACCGTGTTTGATTTAGAGTTCCAAATACATGTATCCCTATAGGAGAAAACAGAGTGAAACCTAAAAATGAAAACGGTTACTGCAAACGCACGTTTTAACCTAGAAGAACGAAATTTGGTGAGCCAAGTGGTTTTGGTATACTGATCATTACCTGAAAGAATCATCAACGTTGGGTGAAAAAATGTTGGCTGAGATTTCAGGCAACTCGTAGTTTTTTGGAAGCTTGGCAACCTTTTTCCATGAAAGTGATTTTCGCCACTCTCTGCTTAGGGCTACATCAACAGCAAACAAACCATAGAGATAGAACTTGAGACTGCTTTATTGTGTCAAGTTTCAAAGAGCTAGCACAAACCGTGTTTGATTTAGAGTTCCAAATACATGTATCCCTATAGGAGAAAACAGAGTGAAACCTAAAAATGAAAACGGTTACTGCAGACCAACGGTTTAACCTAGAAGAACGAAATTTGGAGAGCCAATAGTTTTGGTGTACTGATCATTACCTGAAAGAATCATCAAGATTGGGTGAAAAAATGTTGGCTGAGATTTCAGGCAACTTGTAGTTTTTTGGAAGCTTGGCAACCCCTTTCAATGAAAGTGATTTTCACCAGTCTCTGTTTAGGGCTACATCAACTCAAACAAACCATAGAGATAGAACTTGAAACTGCTTTATTGTGTCAAGTATCAAAGAGCTAGCACAAACCGTGTTTGATTTAGAGTTCCAAATACATGTATCCCTATAGGAGAAAACAGAGTGAAACCTAAAAATGAAAACGGTTACTACAAAAGAACGGTTTAACCTAGAAGAACGAAATTTGGTGAGCCAAGTGGTTTTGGTGTACTGATCATTACCTGAAAGAATCATCAAGATTGGGTGAAAAAATGTTGGGTGAGATTTCAGGAAACTCGTAGTTTTTTGGAAGCTTGGCAACAACTTTCCATGAAAGTGATTTTCGCCAGTCTCTTCTTAGGGCTACATCAACAGCAAACAAACCATAGTGATAGAACTTGAAACTGCTTTATTGTGTCAAGTTTCAAAAGCTAGCACAAACCGTGTTTGATTTAGAGTTCCAAATACATGTATCCCTATAGGAGAACACAGAGTGAAACCTAAAAATGAAAACGGTTACTGCAAACGAACGTTTTAACCTAGAAGAACGAAATTTGGTGAGCCAAGTGGTTTTGGTGTACTGTTCATTACCTGAAAGAATCATCAACATTGGTTGAAAAAATGTTGGCTGAGATTTCAGGCAACTCGTAGTTTTTTGGAAGCTTGGCAACCCCTTTCCATGAAAGTGATTTTCGCCACTCTCTGCTTAGGGCTACATCAACAGCAAACAAACCATAGAGATAGAACTTGAGACTGCTTTATTGTGTCAAGTTTCAAAGAGCTAGCACAAACCGAGTTTGATTTAGAGTTCCAAATACATGTATCCCTATAGGAGAAAACAGAGTGAAACCTAAAAATGAAAACGGTTACTGCAGACCAACGGTTTAACCTAGAAGAACGAAATTTGGAGAGCCAAGTGGTTTCGGTGTACTGATCATTACCTGAAAGAATCATCAAGATTGGGTGAAAAAATGTTGGCTGAGATTTCAGGCAACTCATAGTTTTTTTGGAAGCTTGGCAACCCCTTTTCTTGAAAGTGATTTTCACCAGTCTCTGCTTAGGGCTACATCAACAGCAAACAAACCATAGAGATAGAACTTGAAACTGCTTTATTGTGTCAAGTTTCAAAGTGCTAGCACAAACCGTGTTTGATTTAGAGTTCCAAATACATGTATCCCTATAGGAGAAAACAGAGTGAAACCTAAAAATGAAAACGGTTACTGCAAACGAACATTTTAACCTAGAAGAACGAAATTTGGTGAGCCAAGTGGTTTTGGTGTACTGATCATTACCTGAAAGAATCATCAAGATTGGGTGAAAAAATGTTGGCTGAGATTTCAGGCAACTTGTAGTTTTTTGGAAGCTTGGCAACCCCTTTCCATGAAAGTGATTTTCGCCAGTCTCTGCTTAGGGCTACATCAACAGCAAACAACCATAGAGATAGAACTTGAAACTGCTTTATTGTGTCAAGTTTCAAAAAGCTAGCACAAACCGTGTTTGATTTAGAGTTCCAAATACATGTATCCCTATAGGAGAAAACAGAGTGAAACCTAAAAATGAAAACGGTTACTGCAAACGAACGTTTTAACCTAGAAGAACTAAATTTGGTGAGCCAAGTGGTTTTGGTGTACTTATCATTACCTGAAAGAATCATCAAGATTGGGTGAAAAAATGTTGGCTGAGATTTCAGGCAACTCGTAGTTTTTTGGAAGCTTGGCAACCCCTTTCCATGAAAGTGATTTTGCCACTCTCTGCTTAGGGCTATATCAACAGCAAACAAACCATAGAGATAGAACTTGAGACTGGTTTATTGTGTCAAGTTTCAAAGAGCTAGCACAAACCGTGTTTGATTTACAGTTCAAATACCTGTATCCCTATAGGAGAAAACAGAGTGAAACCTAAAAATGAAAACGGTTACTGCAAACGAACGGTTTAACCTAGAAGACCGAAATTTAGAGAGCCAAGTGGTTTTGGTGTACTGATCATTACCTGAAAGAATCATCAAGATTGGGTGAAAAAATGTTGGCTGAGATTTCAGGAAACTCATAGTTTTTTGGAAGCTTGGCAACCCCTTTTCATGAAAGTGATTTTCACCAGTCTCTGCTTAGGGCTACATCAACAGAAAACAAACCATAGAGATAGAACTTGAAACTGCTTTATTGTGTCAAGTTTCAAAGTGCTAGCAGAATCCGTGTTTGATTTAGAGTTCCAAATACATGTATCCCTATAGGAGAAAACAGAGTGAAACCTAAAATTGACAACGGTTACTGCAAACGAACGTTTTAACCTAGAAGAACGAAATTTGGTGAGCCAAGTGGTTTTGGTGTACTGATCATTACCTGAAAGATTCATCAAGATTGGGTGAAAAAATGTTGGCTGAGATTTCAGGCAACTCGTAGTTTTTTGGAAGCTTGGCAACCCCTTTCCATGTAAGTGATTTTCGCCACTCTCTGCTTAGGGCTACATCAACAGCAAACAAACCATAGAGATAGAACTTGAGACTGCTTTATTGTGTCAAGTTTCAAAGAGCTAGCACAAACCGTGTTTGATTTAGAGTTCCAAATACATGTATCCCTATAGGAGAAAACAGAGTGAAACCTAAAAATGAAAACGGTTACTGCAAACGAACGGTTTAACCTAGAAGAACGAAATTTGGTGAGCCAAGTGGTTTTGGTGTACTGATCATTACCTGAAAGAATCATCAAGATTTGGTGAAAAAATGTTGGCTGAGATTTCAGGCAACTTGTAGTTTTTTTGAAGCTTGGCAACCCTTTTCATGAAAGTGATTTTCGCCACTCTCTGCTTAGGGCTACAACAACAGCAAACAAACCATAGAGATAGAACTTGAAACTGCTTTATTGTGTCTAGTTTCAAAAAGCTAGCACAAACCGTGTTTGATTTAGAGTTCCAAATACATGTATCCCTATAGGAGAAAACAGAGTGAAACCTAAAAATGAAAACGGTTACTGCAAACGAACATTTTAACTTAGAAGAACGAAATTTGGTGAGCCAAGTGGTTTTGGTGTACTGATCATTACCTGAAAGAATCATCAAGATTGGGTGAAAAAATGTTGGCTGAGATTTCAGGCAACTTGTAGTTTTTTGGAAGCTTGGCAACCCCTTTCCATGAAAGTGATTTTCGCCAGTCTCTGCTTAGGGCTACATCAACAGCAAACAACCATAGAGATAGAACTTGAAACGGCTTTATTGTGTCAAGTTTCAAAAAGCTAGCACAAACCGTGTTTGATTTAGAGTTCCAAATACATGTATCCCTATAGGAGAAAACAGAGTGAAACCTAAAAATGAAAACGGTTACTGCAAACGAACGTTTTAACCTAGAAGAACGAAATTTGGTGAGCCAAGTGGTTTTGGTGTACTGATCATTACCTGAAAGAATCATCAAGATTGGGTGAAAAAGTGTGTGCTGAGATTTCAGGCAACTCGTAGTTTTTTGGAAGCTTGGCAGGCCCTTTCCATGAAAGTGATTCTCGCCAGTCTCTGCTTAGGGCTACATCAACAGCAAACAAACCATAGAGATAGAACTTGAAACTGCTTTATTGTGTCAAGTTTCAAAGAGCTAGCATAAACCGTGTTTGATTTAGAGTTCCAAATACATGTATCCCTATAGGAGAAATCAGAGTGAAACCTAAAAATGAAAACGGTTACTGCAAACGAACGGTTTAACCTAGAATAACGAAATTTGGTGAGCCAAGTGGTTTTGGTGTACTGATCATTACCTGAAAGAATCATCAAGATTGGGTGAAAAAATGTTGGCTGAGATTTCAGGAAACTCATAGTTTTTTGTAAGCTTGGCAACCCCTTTCCATGAAAGTGATTTTCACAAGTCTCTGCTTAGGGCTACATCAACAGCAAACAAACCATAGAAATAGAACTTGAAACTGCTTTATTGTGTCAAGTATCAAAGAGCTAGCACAAACCGTGTTTGATTTAGAGTTCCAAATACATGTATCCCTATAGGAGAAAACAGAGTGAAACCTAAAAATGAAAACGGTTACTGCAAACGAACGGTTTAACCTAGAAGAACGAAACTTGGTGAGCCAAGTGGTTTTGGTGTACTGATCATTATCTGAAAGAATCATCAAGATTTGGTGAAAAAATGTTGGCTGAGATTTCAGGCAACTTGTAGTTTTTTGGAAGCTTGGCAACCCCTTTCCATGAAAGTGATTTTCGCCAGTCTCTGCTTAGGGCTACATCAACAGCAAACAAACCATAGAGATAGAACTTGAAACTGCTTTATTGTGTCAAGTTTCAAAGAGCTAGCACAAACCGTGTTTGATTTAGAGTTCCAAATACATGTATCCCTATAGGAGAAAACAGAGTGAAACCTAAAAATGAAAACGGTTACTACAATAGAACGGTTTAACCTAGAAGAACGAAATTTGGTGAGCCAAGTGGTTTTGGTGTACTGATCATTACCTGAAAGAATCATCAAGATTGGGTGAAAAAATGTTGGCTGAGATTTCAGGCAACTCATAGTTTTTTGGAAGCTTGGCAACCCCTTTCCATGAAAGTGATTTTCACCAGTCTCTGCTTAAAGCTACATCAACAGCAAAAAAACCATAGAGATAGAACTTGAAACTGCTTTATTGTGTCAAGTTTCAAAGTGCTAGCACAAACCGTGTTTGATTTAGAGTTCCAAATACATGTATCCCTATAGGAGAAAACAGAGTGAAACCTAAAAATGAAAACGGTTACTACAAAAGAACGGTTTAACCTAGAAGAACGAAATTTGTTGAGCCAAGTGGTTTTGGTGTACTGATCATTACCTGAAAGAATCATGAAGATTGGGTGAAAAACTGTTGGCTGAGATTTCAGGCAACTCATAGTTTTTTGGAAGCTTGGCAACCACTTTCCATGAAAATGATTTTTGCCACTCTCTGCTTAGGGCTACATCAACAGCAAACAAACCATAGAGATAGAACTTGAAACTGCTTTATTGTGTCAAGTTTCAAAGAGCTAGCATAAACCGTGTTTGATTTAGAGTTCCAAATACATGTATCCCTATAGGAGAAATCAGAGTGAAACCTAAAAATGAAAACGGTTACTGCAAACGAACGGTTTAACCTAGAAGAACGAAATTTGGTGAGCCAAGTGGTTTTGGTGTACTGATCATTACCTGAAAGAATCATCAAGATTGGGTGAAAAAATGTTGGCTGAGATTTCAGGCAACTCATAGTTTTTTGGAAGCTTGGCAACCCCTTTCTATGAAAGTGATTTTCACCAGTCTCTGCTTAAAGCTACATCAACAGCAAACAAACCATAGAGATAGAACTTGAAACTGCTTTATTGTGTCAAGTTTCACAGTATTAGCACAAACCGTGTTTGATTTAGAGTTCCAAATACATGTATCCCTATAGGAGAAAACAGAGTGAAACCTAAAAATGATAACGGTTACTACAAAAGAACGGTTTAACCTAGAAGAACGAAATTTGGTGAGCCAAGTGGTTTTGGTGTACTGATCATTACCTGAAAGAATCATCAAGATTGGGTGAAAAAATGTTGGCTGAGATTTCAGGCAACTCATAGTTTTTTGGAAGCTTGGCAACCCCTTTCCATGAAAGTGATTTTCACCAGTCTCTGCTTAAAGCTACATCAACAGCAAACAAACCATAGAGATAGAACTTGAAACTGCTTTATTGTGTCAAGTTTCAAAGTGCTAGCACAAACCTTGTTTGATTTAGAGTTCCAAATACATTTATCCCTATAGGAGAAAACAGAGTGAAACCTAAAAATGAAAACGGTTACTACAAAAGAACGGTTTAACCTAGAAGAACGAAATTTGGTGAGCCAAGTGGTTTTGGTGTACTGATCATTACCTGAAAGAATCATCAAGATTGGGTGAAAAAATGTTGGCTGAGATTTCAGGCAACTCATAGTTTTTTGGAAGCTTGGCAACCCCTTTCCATGAAAGTGATTTTCGCCAGTCTCTGCTTAGGGCTACATCAATAGCAAACAAACCATAGAGATAGAACTTGAAACTGCTTTATTGTGTCAAGTTTCAAAGAGCTAGCACAAACCGTGTTTGATTTACAGTTCCAAAGACATCTATCCCTGTAGGAGAAAACAGAGTGAAACCTAAAAATGAAAACGGTTACTGCAAACGAACGGTTTAAACTAGAAGAACGAAATTTGGTGAGCCAAGTGGTTTTGGTGTACTGATCATTATCTGAAAGAATCATCAAGATTGGGTGAAAAAATGTTGGCTGAGATTTCAGGCAACTGGTAGTTTTTTGGAAGCTTGGCCACCCCTTTTCATGAAAGTGATTTTCGACACTCTCTGCTTAGGGCTACAACAACAGCAAACATACCATAGAGATAGAACTTGAAACTGCTTTATTGTGTCAAGTTTCAAAGAGCTAGCACAAACCGTGATTGATTTAGAATTCCAAATACATGTATCCCTATAGGAGAAAACAGAGTGAAACCTAAAAATGTAAACGGTTACTGCAAACGAACGGTTTTACCTAGAAGAACGAAATTTGGTGACCCAAGTGGTTTTGGTGTACTGATCATTACCTGAAAGAATCATCAAGTTTGTGTGAAAAAATGTTGGCTGAGATTTCAGGCAACTTGTAATTTTTTGGAAGCTTGGCAACCCCTTTCCATGAAAGTGATTTTCGCCAGTCTCTGCTTAGGGCTAAATTAATAGCAAACAAACCATAGAGATAGAACTTGAAACTGCTTTATTGTGTCAAGTTTCAAAGAGCTAGCACAAACGGTGTTTGATTTAGAGTTCCAAACACATCTATCCCTATAGGATAAAACAGAGTGAAACCTAAAAATGAAAACGGTTACTGCAAACGAACGGTTTAACCTTGAAGAACGAAATTCGGTGAGCCAAGTGGTTTTGGTGTACTGATCATTATCTGACAGAATCATCAAGATTGGGTGAAAAAATGTTGGCTGAGATTTCAGGCAACTCGTAGTTTTTTGGAAGCTTGGCAACCCCTTTCCATGAAAGTGATTTTCGCCACTCTCTGCTTAGGGCTACATCAACAGCAAACAAACCATAGAGATAGAACTTGAGACTGCTTTATTGTGTCAAGTTTCAAAGAGCTAGCAAAAACCGTGTTTGATTTAGAGTTCCAAATACATGTATCCCTATAGGAGAAAACAGAGTGAAACCTAAAAATGAAAACGGTTACTGCAAACGAACGTTTTAATCTAGAAGAACGAAATTTGGTGAGCCAATTGGTTTTGGTGTACTGATCATTACCTGAAAGAATCATCAAGATTGGGTGAAAAAATGTTTGCTGAGATTTCAGGCAACTCGTAGTTTTTTGGAAGCTTGGCAACACCTTTTCATGAAAGTAATTTTCGCCACTCTCTGCTTAGGGCTACAACAACAGCAAAGAAACCATATAGATAGAACTTGAAACTGCTTTATTGTGTCAAGTTTCAAAGAGCTAGCACAAACCATGTTTGATTTACAGTTCCAAATACATGTATCCCTATAGGAGAAAACAGAGTGAAACCTAAAAATGAAAACGGTTACTGCAAACGAACGGTTTAACCTAGAAGAACGAAATTTGGTGAGCCAAGTGGTTTTGGTGTACTGATCATTATCTGAAAGAATCATCAAGATTGGGTGAAAAAATGTTGGCTTAGATTTCAGGCACCTCGTAGTTTTTTGGAAGCTTGGCAACCCCTTTCCATGAAAGTGATTTTCGCCAATCTCTGCTTAGGGCTACATCAACAGCAAACAAACCATAGAGATAGAACTTGAAACTGCTTTATTGTGTCAAGTTTCAAAGAGCTAGCACAAACCGTGTTTGATTTAGAGTTCCAAATACATGTATCCCTATAGGAGAAAACAGAGTGAAACCTAAAAATGAAAACGGTTACTGCAAACGTACGGTTTAACCTAGAAGAACGAAATTTGGAGAGCCAATTGTTTTTGGTGTACTTATCATTACCTGAAAGAATCATCAAGATTGGGTGAAAAAATGTTGGCTGAGATTTCAGGCAACTCATAGTTTTTTGGAAGCTTGGCAACCCCTTTCCATGAAAGTGATTTTCACCAGTCTCTGCTTAGGGCTACATCAACAGCAAACAAACCAGAGAGATAGAACTTGAAACTGCTTTATTGTGTCAAGTTTCAAAGTGCTAGCACAAACCGTGTTTGATTTAGAGTTCCAAATACATGTATCCCTATAGGAGAAAACAGAGTGAAACCTAAAAATGAAAACGGTTACTACAAAAGAACGGTTTAACCTAGAAGAACGAAATTTGTTGAACCAAGTGGTTTTGGTGTACTGATCATTATCTGAAAGAATCATCAAGATTGGGTGAAAAAATGTTGGCTGAGATTTCAGGCAACTGGTAGTTTTTTGGAAGCTTGGCCACCCCTTTTCATGAAAGTGATTTTCGCCACTCTCTGCTTAGGGCTACAACAACAGCAAACATACCATAGAGATAGAACTTGAAGCTGATTTATTGTGTCAAGTTTCAAAGAGCTAGCACAAACCGTGATTGATTTAGAGTTCCAAATACATGTATCCCTATAGGAGAAAACAGAGTGAAACCTAAAAATGTAACGGTTACTGCAAACGAACGGTTTAACCTAGAAGAACGAAATTTGGTGAGCCAAGTGGTTTTGGTGTACTGATCATTACCTGAAAGAATCATCAAGTTTGTGTGAAAAAATGTTGGCTGAGATTTCAGGCAACTTGTAATTTTTTGGAAGCTTGGCAACCCCTTTCCATGAAAGTGATTTTCGCCAGTCTCTGCTTAGGGCTACATCAATAGCAAACAAACCATAGAGATAGAACTTGAAACTGCTTTATTGTGTCAAGTTTCAAAGAGCTAGCACAAACCGTGTTTGATTTAGAGTTCCAAATACATCTATCCCTATAGGAGAAAACAGAGTGATACCTAAAAATGAAAACGGTTACTGCAAACGAACGGTTTAACCTTGAAGAACGAAATTCGGTGAGCCAAGTGGTTTTGGTGTACTGATCATTACCTGAAAGAATCATCAAGATTGGGTGAAAAAATGTTTGCTGAGATTTCAGGCAACTGGTAGTTTTTTGGAAGCTTGGCAACCCCTTTTCATGAAAGTGATTTTCGCCACTCTCTGCTTAGGGCTACAACAACAGCAAACAAACCATAGAGATAGAACTTGAAACTGCTTTATTGTGTCAAGTATCAAAGAGCTAGCACAAACCGTGTTTGATTTACAGTTCCAAATACATGTATCCCTATAGGAGAAAACAGAGTGAAACCTAAAAATGAAAACGGTTACTGCAAACGAACGGTTTATCCTAGAAGAACGAAATTTGGTGAGCCAAGTGGTTTTGGTGTACTGATCATTATCTGAAAGAATCATCAAGATTGGGTGAAAAAATGGTGGCTGAGATTTCAGGCAACTCGTAGTTTTTTGGAAGCTTGGCAACCCCTTTCCATGAAAGTGATTTTCGCCAGTCTCTGCTTAGGGCTACATCAACAGCACACAAACCATAAAGATAGAACTTGAAACTGCTTTATTGTGTCAAGTATCAAAGAGCTAGCACAAACCGTGTTTGATTTAGAGTTCCAAATACATGTATCCCTATAGGAGAAAACAGAGTGAAACCTAAAAATGAAAACGGTTACTGCAAACGAACGGTTTAACCTAGAAGAACGAAATTTGGTGAGCCAAGTGGTTTTGGTGTACTGATCATTACCTGAAAGAATCATCAAGTTTGGGTGAAAAAATGTTGGCTGAGATTTCAGGCAACTTGTAATTTTTTTGGAAGTTTGGCAACCCCTTTCCATGAAAGTGATTTTCGCCAGTCTCTACTTAGGGCTACATCAACAGCAAACAAACCATAGAGATAGAACTTGAAACTGCTTTATTGTGTCAAGTTTCAAAGAGCTAGCACAAACCGTGTTTCATTTAGAGTTCCAAATACATGTATCCCTATAGGAGAAAACAGAGTGAAACCTAAAAATGAAAACGGTTACTTCAAAGAACGGTTTAACCTAGAATAACGAAATTTGGTGAGCCAAGTGGTTTTGGTGTACTGATCATTATCTGAACGAATCATCAATATTTGGTGAAAAAATGTTGGCTGAGATTTCAGGCAACTTGTAGTTATTTGGAACCTTGGCAACCCCTTTCTTTGAAAGTGATTTTCGCCAGTCTCTGCATAGGGCTACATCAACAGCAAACAAACCATAGAGATAGAACTTGAAACTGCTTTATTGTGTCAAGTTTCAAAAAGCTAGCACAAACCGTGTTTGATTTAGAGTTCCAAATACATGTATCCCTATAGGAGAAAACAAAGTGAAACCTAAAAATGAAAACGGTTACTGCCAACGAACGATTTAACCTAGAAAAACGAAATTTGGTGAGCCAAGTGGTTTTGGTGTACTGATCATTACCTGAAAGAATCATCAAGATTGGGTGAAAAATGTTGGCTTAGATTTCAGGCACCTCGTAGTTTTTTGGAAGCTTGGCAACCCCTTTCCATGAAAGTGATTTTCGCCAGTCTCTGCTTAGGGCTACATCAACAGCAAACAAACCATAGACATAGAACTTGAAACTGCTTTATTGTGTCAAGTTTCAAAGAGCTAGCACAAACCGTGTTTGATTTAGAGTTCCAAATACATGTATCCCTATAGGAGAAAACAGAGTGAAACCTAAAAATGAAAACGGGTACTGCAAACGAACGGTTTAACCTAGAAGAACGAAATTTGGTGAGCCAAGTGGTTTTGGTGTACTGATCATTACCTGAAAGAATCATCAAGATTGGGTGAAAAAATGTTGGCTGAGATTTCAGGCAACTCGTAGTTTGTTGGAAGCTTGGCAACCCCTTTCCATGAAAGTGATTTTCGCCACTCTCTGCTTAGGGCTACATCAACAGCAAACAAACCATAGAGATAGAACGTGAAACTGCTTTATTGTGTCAAGTTTGAAAGAGCTAGCAGAAACCGTGTTTGATTTAGAGTTCCAAATACATGTATCCCTATAGGAGAAAACAGAGTGAAACCTAAAAATGAAAACGGTTACTGCAAACGAACGGTTTAACCTAGAAGAACGACATTTGGTGAGACAAGTGGTTTTCTTGTACTGATCATAACCTGAAAGAATCATCAAGATTGGGTGAAAAAATGTTGGCTGAGATTTCAGGCAAATCGTAGTTTTTTGGAAGCTTGGCAACCCCTTTCCATGAAAGTGATTTTCGCCAGTCTCTGCTTAGGGCTACATCAACAGCAAACAAACCATAGAGATAGAACTTGAAATTGCTTTATTGTGTCAAGTTTCAAAGAGCTAGCACAAACCGTGTTTGATTCAGAGTTCCAAATACATGTATCCCTATAGGAGAAAACAGAGTGAAACCTAAAAATGAAAACGGTTACTGCAAACGAACGGTTTAACCTAGAAGAAAGAAATTGGGTGAGCCAAGTGGTTTTTGTGTACTGATCATTACCTTAAAGAATCATCAAGATTGGGTGAAAAAATATTGGCTGAGATTTCAGGCAACTCGTAGTTTTTTGGAAGCTTGGCAAACCTTTCCATGACAGTGATTTTCGCCACTCTCTGCTTAGGGCTACATCAACAGCAAACAAACCATAGAGATAAAACTTGAAACTGCTTTATTGTGTCAAGTTTCAAAGAGCTAGCACAAACCGTGTTTGATTCAGAGTTCCAAATACATGTATCCCTATAGGAGAAAACAGAGTGAAACCTAAAAATGAAAACGGTTACTGCAAACGAACGGTTTAACCTAGAAGAAAGAAATTGGGTGAGCCAAGTGTTTTTTGTGTACTGATCATAACCTGAAAGAATCATCAAGATTGGGTGAAAAAATATTGGCTGAGATTTCAGGCAACTCGTAGTTTTTTGGAAGCTTGGCAAACCTTTCCATGAAAGTGATTTTCGCCAGTCTCTGCTTAGGGCTACATCAACAGCAAACAAACCATAGAGATAGAACTTGAAACTGCTTTATTGTGTCAAGTTTCATAGAGCTAGCACAAACCGTGTTTGATTCAGAGTTCCAAATACATGTATCCCTACAGGAGAAAACAGAGTGAAACCTAAAAATGAAAACGGTTACTGCAAACGAACGGTTTAACCTAGAAGAAAGAAATTGGGTGAGCCAAGTGGTTTTTGTGTACTGATCATTACCTTAAAGAATCATCAAGATTGGGTGAAAAAATATTGGCTGAGATTTCAGGCAACTCGTAGTTTTTTGAAAGCTTGGCAAACCTTTCCATGAAAGTGATTTTCGCCACTCTCTGCTTAGGGCTACATCAACAGCAAACAAACCATAGAGATAAATCTTGAAACTGCTTTATTGTGTCAAGTTTCAAAGAGCTAGCACAAACCGTGTTTGATTCAGAGTTCCAAATACATGTATCCCTATAAGAGAAAACAGAGTGAAACCTAAAAATGAAAACGGGTACGGCAAACGAACGGTTTAACCTAGAAGAACGAAATTTGGTGAGCCAAGTGGTTTTGGTGTACTAATCATTACCTGAAAGAATCATCAAGATTGGGTGAAAAAATGTTGGCTGAGATTTCAGGCAACTCGTAGTTTGTTGGAAGCTTGGCAACCCCTTTCCATGAAAGTGTTTTTGGCCACTCTCTGCTTAGGGCTACATCAACAGCAAACAAACCATAGAGATAGAACGTGAAACTGCTTTATTGTGTCAAGTTTCAAAGAGCTAGCACAAACCGTGTTTGATTCAGAGTTCCAAATACATGTATCCCTATAGGAGAAAACAGAGTGAAACCTAAAAATGTAAACGGTTACTGCAAACTAACGGTTTAACCTAGAAGAACGAAATTTGGTGAGCCAAGTGGTTTTCGTGTACTGATCATAACCTGAAAGAATCATCAAGATTGGGTGAAAAAATGTTGGCTGAGATTTCAGGCAAATCGTAGTTTTTTGGAAGCTTGGCAACCCCTTTCCATGAACGTGATTTTCGCCAGTCTCTGCTTAGGGCTACATCAACAGCAAACAAACCATAGAGATAGAACTTGAAACTGCTTTATTGTGTCAAGTTTCAAAGAGCTAGCACAAACCGTGTTGATTCAGAGTTCCAAATACATGTATCCGTATAGGAGAAAACAGAGTGAAACCTAAAAATGAAAACGGTTACTGCAAACGAACGGTTTAACCTAGAAAAAAGAAATTGGGTGAGCCAAGTGGTTTTTGTGTACGGATCATTACCTTAAAGAATCATCAAGATTGGGTAAAAAAATATTGGCTGAGATTTCAGGCAACTCGTAGTTTTTTGGAAGCTTGGCAAACCTTTCCATGAAAGTGATTTTCGCCACTCTCTGCTTAGGGCTACATCAACAGCAAACAAACCATAGAGAAAGAACTTGAAACTGCTTTATTGTGTCAAGTTTCAAAGAGCTAGCACAAACCTTGTTTGATTCAGAGTTCCAAATACATGTATCCCAATAGGAGAAAACAGAGTGAAACCTAAAAATGAAAACGGTTACTGCAAACGAACGGTTTAACCTAGAAGAACGAAATTTTGTCAGCCAAGTGGTTTCGGTGTACTGATCATTACCTGAAAGAATCATCAAGATTGGGTGAAAAAATGTTGGCTGAGATTTCAGGCAACTCGTAGTTTTTTGGAACCTTGGCAACCCCTTTCCATGAAAGTGATTTTCGCCAGTCTCTGCTAAGGGCTACATCAACAGCAAACAAACCATAGAGATAGAACTTGAATCTGCTTTATTGTGTCAAGTTTCAAAGAGCTAGCACAAACCGTGTTTGATTCAGAGTTCCAAATACATGAATCCCTATAGGAGAAAACAGAGTAAAACCTAAAAATGAAAACGGTTACTGCAAACGAACAGTTTAACGTAGAAGAACGAAATTTGGTGAGCCAAGTGGTTTTGGTGTACTGATCATTACCTGAAAGAATCATCAAGATTGGTTGAAAAAATGTTGGGTGAGATTTCAGGCAACTCGTAGTTATTTGGAAGCTTGGCAACCCCTTTCCATGAAAGTGATTTTCGCCACTCTCTGCTTAGGGCTACATCAACAGCAAACAAACCATAGAGATAGAACTTGAAACTGCTTTATTGTGTCAAGTTTCAAAGAGCTAGCACAAACCGTGTTTGATTCAGAGTTCCAAATACATGTATCCCTATAGGAGAAAACAGAGTGAAACCTAAAAATGAAATCGGTTACTGCAAACGAACGGTTTAACCAAGAAGAACGAAATTTGGTGAGCCAAGTGGTTTTGGTGTACTGATCATTACCTGAAAGAATCATCAAGATTGGGTGAAAAAATGTTGGCTGAGATTTCAGGCAACTCGTAGTTTTTTGGAAGCTTGGCAACCCCTTTCCATGAAAGTGATTTTCGCCAGTCTCTGCTTAGGGCTACATCAACAGCAAACAAACCATAGTGATAGAACTTGAAACTGCTTTATTGTGTCAAGTTTCAAAGAGTTAGCACAAACCGTGTTTGATACAGAGTTCCAAATACATGTATCCCTATAGGAGAAAACAGAGTGAAACCTAAAAATGAAAACGGTTACTGCAAACGAACGGTTGAAACTAGAAGAACGAAATTGGGTGAGCCAAGTGGTTTTGGTGTACTGATCATTACCTTAAAGAATTTTCAAGATTGGGTGAAAAAATGTTGGCTGAGAATTCAGGGAACTCGTAGTTTTTTGGAAGCTTGGCAACCCCTTTCCATGAAAGTGATTTTTTCCAGTCTCTGCTTAGGGCTACATCAACAGCAAACAAACCATAGAGATAGAACTTGAAACTGCTTTATTGTGTCAAGTTTCAAAGAGCTAGCACAAACCGTGTTTGATTTAGAGTTCCAAATACATGTATCACTATAGGAGAAAACAGAGTGAAACCTAAAATTGAGAACGGCAACTGCAAACGAACTGTTTAAAGTAGAAGAACGAAATTTGGTGAGCCAAGTGGTTTTGGTGTACTGATCATTACCTGAAAGAATCATCAAGATTGGGTGAAAAAATGTTGGCTGAGATTTCAGGCAACTCGTAGTTTTTTGGAAGCTTGGCAACCCCTTTCCATGAAAGTGATTTTCGCCAGTCTCTGCTAAGGGCTACATCAACAGCAAACAAACCATAGAGATAGAACTTGAAACTGCTTTATTGTGTAAAGTTTCTTAGAGCTAGCACAAACCGTGTTTGATTCAGAGTTCCAAATACATGTATCCCTATAGGAGAAAACAGAGTGAAACCTAAAAATGAAAACGGTTACTGCAAACGAACGGTTTAACGTAGAAGAACGAAATTTGGTGAGCCAAGTGGTTTTTGTGTACTGATGATTACCTGAAATAGTCATCAAGATTCGGTGAAAAAATGTTTGCTGAGATTTCAGGCAACTCGTAGTTTTTTGGAAGCTTGGCAACCCCTTTCCATGAAAGTGATTTTCGCCAGTCTCTGCTTAGGGCTACATCAACAGCAAACAAACCATAGAGACAGAACTTGAAACTGCTTTATTGTGTAAAGTTTCTTAGAGCTAGCACAAACCGTGTTTGATTCAGAGTTCCAAATACATGTATCCCTATAGGAGAAAACAGAGTGAAACCTAAAAATGAAAACGGTTACTGCAAACGAACAGTTTAACGTAGAAGAACGAAATTTGGTGAGCCAAGTGGTTTTTGTGTACTGATGATTACCTGAAAGAATCATCAAGATTGGGTGAAAAAATGTTTGCTGAGCTTTCAGGCAACTCGTAGTTTTTTGGAAGCTTGGCAACCCCTTTCCATGAAAGTGATTTTCGCCAGTCTCTGCTTAGGGCTACATCAACAGCAAACAAACCATAGAGATAGAACTTTAAACTGCTTTATTGTGTCAAGTTTCAAAGAGCTAGCACAAACCGTGTTTGATTTAGAGTTCCAAATACATGTATCCCTATAGAAGAAAACAGAGTGAAACATAAAAATGAAAATGGTTACTGCCAACGAACGGTTTAACCTAGAAGAATGAAATTTGGTGAGCCAAGTGGTTTTGGTGTACTGATCATTACCTGAAAGAATCATCAAGATTGGGTGAAAAAATGTTGGCTGAGATTTCAGGCAACTTGTAGTTTTTTTGAACCTTGGCAACCCCTTTCCATGAAAGTGATTTTCGCCACTCTCTGATTAGGGCTACATCAACAGCAAACAAACCATAGAGATAGAACTTGAAACTGCTTTATTGTGTAAAGTTTCACAGAGCTGCAACAAACCGTGTTTGATTTAGAGTTCCAAATACATGTATGCCTATAGGAGAAAACAGAGTGAAACCTAAAAATGAAAACTGTTACTGCAACGAACGGTTTAACCTAAAAGAACGAAATTTGGTGAGCCAAGTGGTTTCGGTGTACTGATCATTACCTGAAAGAATCATCAAGATTGGGTGAAAAAATGTTGGCTGAGATTTCAGGCAACTCGTAGTTTTTTAGAAGCTTGGCAACCCCTTTCCATGAAAGTGATTTTCGCCAGACTCTTCTTAGGGCTACATCAACAGCAAACAAACCATAGAGATAGAACTTGAAATTGCTTTATTGTGTCAAGTTTCAATGAGCTAGCACAAACCGTGTTTGATTTAGAGTTCCAAATACATGTATCCCTATAGGAGAAAACAGACTGAAACCTAAAAATGAAAACGGTTACTGCAAACGAACGGTTTAACCTAGAAGAACGAAATTGGGTGAGCCAAGTGTTTTTGCTGTACTGATCATTACCTTAAAGAATCATCAAGATTGGGTGAAAAAATATTGGTTGAGATTTCAGGCACCTCGTAGTTTTTTGAAAGCTTGGCAACCCCATTCCCTGAAAGTGATTTTCGCCACTCTCTGCTTAGGGCTACATCAACAGCATACAAACCATAGAGATAGAACTTGAAACTGCTTTATTGTGTCAAGTTTCAAAGAGCTAGCAGAAACCGTGTTTATTATAGAGTTCCAAATACATGTATCCCTATAAAAGAAAACAGAGTGAAACCTAAAAATGAAAACGGTTACTGCAAACGAACGGTTTAACGTAGAAGAACGAAATTTGGTGAGCCAAGTGGTTTTGGTGTACTGATCATTACCTGAAAAATCATCAAGATTGGGTGAAAAAATGTTTGCTGAGATTTCAGGAAACTCGTAGTTTTTTGGAAGCTTGGCAACCCCTTTCCATTAAAGTGATTTTCGCCAGTCTCTGCTTAGGGCTACATCAACAGCAAACAAACCATAGAGATAGAACTTAAAACTGCTTTATTGTGTCAAGTTTCAAAGAGCCAGCACAAACCGTGTTTGATTTAGAGTTCCAAATACATGTATCCCTATAGGAGAAAACAGAGTGAAACCTAAAAATGAAAACGGTTACTGCAAACGAACGGTTTAACCTAGAAGAACGAAATTTGGTGAGCCAAGTGGTTTCAGTGTACTCATCATTACCTGAAAGAATCACCAAGATTGGGTGAAAAAATGTTTGCTGAGATTTCAGGCAACTCGTAGTTTTTTGAAAGCTTGGCAACCCCTTTCCATGAAAGTGATTTTCGCCAGTCTCTGCTTAGGGCTACATCAACAGCAAACAAACCATAGAGATAGAACTTTAAACTGCTTTATTGTGTCAAGTTTTAAAGAGGTAGCATAAACCGTGTTTGATTTAGACTTCCAAATACATGTATCCGTATAGGAGAAAACAGAGTGAAACCTAAAACTGAAAACGGTTACTGCAAACGAACGGTTTAACCTAGAAGAACGAAACTTGGTGAGCCTAGTGGTTTTGGTGTACTGATCATTACCTGAAAGAATCATCAAGATTGCGTGAAAAAATGTTTGCTGAGATTTCAGGCAACTCGCAGTTTTTTGAAGCTTGGCAACTCCTTGCCATGAAAGTGATTTTCGCAAGTCTCTGCTTAGGGCTACATCAACAGCAAACAAACCATAGAGATAGAACTTGAGACTGCTTTATTGTGTCAAGTTTCAAAGAGCTAGCACAAACCGTGTTTGATTTAGAGTTCCAAATACATGTATCCCTATAGGAGAAAACAGAGTGAAACCTAAAAATGAAAACGATTACTGAAAACGAACGGTTTAACCTAGAAGAACGAAATTTGGTGAGCCAAGTGGTTTTGGTGTACTGATCATTACCTGAAAGAATCATCAAGATTGGGTGAAAAAATGTTGGCTGAGATTTCAGGCAACTCGTAGTTTTTTGGAAGCTTGGCAACCCCTTTCAATGAAAGTGATTTTCGCCACTCTCTGCTTAGGGCTACACCAACAGCAAACAAATTATAGAGATAGAACTTGAAACTGCTTTATTGTGTCAAGTTTCAAAGACCTAGAACAAACCGTGTTTGATTTAGAGTTCCAAATACATGTATCCCTATAGGAGAAAACAGAGTGGAACCTAAAATTGAAAACGGTTACTGCCAATGAACGGTTTAACCTAGAAGAATGAAATTTAGTGATCCAAGTGGTTTTTGTGTACTGATCATTACCTGAAAGAATCATCAAGATTGGGTTAAAAAATGTTGGCTCAGATTTCAGGAAACTCGTAGATTTTTGGAAGCTTGGCAACAACTTTTGACAAAAGTGATTTTCGCCAGTCTCTGCTTAGGGCTACATCAACAGCAAACAAACCATACAGATAGAACTTGAAACTGATTTATTGTGTCAAGTTACAAAGAGCTAGCACAAACCGTGTTTGATTTAGAGTTCCAAATACATGTATCCCTATAGGAGAAAACAGAGTAAAACCTAAAAATGAAAACGGTTACTGTAAACGAACGGTTTACCTAGAAGAACGAAATTTGGTGAGCCAAGTGGTTTTGGTGTACTGATCATTACCTGAAAGAATCATCAAGATTGGGTGAAAAAATGTTGGCTGAGATTTCAGGAAACACGTAGTTTTTTGAAGCTTGGCAACCCCTTTCCATGAAAGTGATTTTCGCCACTCTCTGCTAAGGGCTACATCAACAGCAAAAAAACCATAGAGATAGAACTTTAAACTGCTTTATTGTGTCAAGTTTCAAAGAGCTAGCGCAAACCGTGTTTGATTTAGAGTTCCAAATACATGTATCCCTTTAGGAGAAAACAGAGTGAAACCTAAAATTGAAAATGGTTACTGCCAACGAACGGTTTAACCTAGAAGAATGAAATTTGGTGAGCCAAGTGGTTTTGGTGTACTGATCATTACCTGAAAGAATCATCAAGATTGGGTGAAAAAATGTTGGCTGAGATTTCAGGAAACTCGTAGATTTTTGGAAGCTTGGCAACAACTTTTGATAAAAGTGATTTTCGCCACTCTCTGCTTAGGGCTACATCAACAGCAAACAAACCATAGAGATAGAACTTGAAACTGCTTTATTGTGTCAAGTTTCAAAGAGCTAGCACAAACCGTGTTTGATTTAGAGTTCCAAATACATGTATCCCTATAGGAGAAAACAGAGTAAAACCTAAAAATGAAAACGGTTACTGCAAATGAACGGTTTACCTAGAAGAACGAAATTTGGTGAGCCAAGTGGTTTTGGTGTACTGATCATTACCTTAAAGAATCATCAAGATTGGGTGAAAAAATGTTGGCTGAGAATTCAGGGAACTCGTAGTTTTTTGGAAGCTTGGCAACCCCTTTCCATGAAAGTGATTTTTTCCAGTCTCTGCTTAGGGCTACATCAACAGCAAACAAACCATAGAGATAGAACTTGAAACTGCTTTATTGTGTCAAGTTTCAAAGAGCTAGCACAAACCGTGTTTGATTTAGAGTTCCAAATACATGTATCACTATAGGAGAAAACAGAGTGAAACCTAAAATTGAGAACGGCAACTGCAAACGAACTGTTTAAAGTAGAAGAACGAAATTTGGTGAGCCAAGTGGTTTTGGTGTACTGATCATTACCTGAAAGAATCATCAAGATTGGGTGAAAAAATGTTGGCTGAGATTTCAGGCAACTCGTAGTTTTTTGGAAGCTTGGCAACCCCTTTCCATGAAAGTGATTTTCGCCAGTCTCTGCTAAGGGCTACATCAACAGCAAACAAACCATAGAGATAGAACTTGAAACTGCTTTATTGTGTAAAGTTTCTTAGAGCTAGCACAAACCGTGTTTGATTCAGAGTTCCAAATACATGTATCCCTATAGGAGAAAACAGAGTGAAACCTAAAAATGAAAACGGTTACTGCAAACGAACGGTTTAACGTAGAAGAACGAAATTTGGTGAGCCAAGTGGTTTTTGTGTACTGATGATTACCTGAAATAGTCATCAAGATTCGGTGAAAAAATGTTTGCTGAGATTTCAGGCAACTCGTAGTTTTTTGGAAGCTTGGCAACCCCTTTCCATGAAAGTGATTTTCGCCAGTCTCTGCTTAGGGCTACATCAACAGCAAACAAACCATAGAGACAGAACTTGAAACTGCTTTATTGTGTAAAGTTTCTTAGAGCTAGCACAAACCGTGTTTGATTCAGAGTTCCAAATACATGTATCCCTATAGGAGAAAACAGAGTGAAACCTAAAAATGAAAACGGTTACTGCAAACGAACAGTTTAACGTAGAAGAACGAAATTTGGTGAGCCAAGTGGTTTTTGTGTACTGATGATTACCTGAAAGAATCATCAAGATTGGGTGAAAAAATGTTTGCTGAGCTTTCAGGCAACTCGTAGTTTTTTGGAAGCTTGGCAACCCCTTTCCATGAAAGTGATTTTCGCCAGTCTCTGCTTAGGGCTACATCAACAGCAAACAAACCATAGAGATAGAACTTTAAACTGCTTTATTGTGTCAAGTTTCAAAGAGCTAGCACAAACCGTGTTTGATTTAGAGTTCCAAATACATGTATCCCTATAGAAGAAAACAGAGTGAAACATAAAAATGAAAATGGTTACTGCCAACGAACGGTTTAACCTAGAAGAATGAAATTTGGTGAGCCAAGTGGTTTTGGTGTACTGATCATTACCTGAAAGAATCATCAAGATTGGGTGAAAAAATGTTGGCTGAGATTTCAGGCAACTTGTAGTTTTTTTGAACCTTGGCAACCCCTTTCCATGAAAGAGATTTTCGCCACTCTCTGATTAGGGCTACATCAACAGCAAACAAACCATAGAGATAGAACTTGAAACTGCTTTATTGTGTAAAGTTTCACAGAGCTGCAACAAACCGTGTTTGATTTAGAGTTCCAAATACATGTATGCCTATAGGAGAAAACAGAGTGAAACCTAAAAATGAAAACTGTTACTGCAACGAACGGTTTAACCTAAAAGAACGAAATTTGGTGAGCCAAGTGGTTTCGGTGTACTGATCATTACCTGAAAGAATCATCAAGATTGGGTGAAAAAATGTTGGCTGAGATTTCAGGCAACTCGTAGTTTTTTAGAAGCTTGGCAACCCCTTTCCATGAAAGTGATTTTCGCCAGACTCTTCTTAGGGCTACATCAACAGCAAACAAACCATAGAGATAGAACTTGAAATTGCTTTATTGTGTCAAGTTTCAATGAGCTAGCACAAACCGTGTTTGATTTAGAGTTCCAAATACATGTATCCCTATAGGAGAAAACAGACTGAAACCTAAAAATGAAAACGGTTACTGCAAACGAACGGTTTAACCTAGAAGAACGAAATTTGGGAAGCCAAGTGGTTTTGGTGTACTGGTCATTACCTGAAAGAATCATCAACATTGGGTGAAAAAATGTTGGCTGAGATTTCAGGAAACTCGTAGTTTTTTGGAAGCTTGGCAACCCCTTTCCATGAAGGTGATTTTCGCCAGTCTCTGCTTTGGGCTCCATCAACAGCAAACAAACCATAGAGATAGAACTTGAAACTGCTTTATTGTTTCAAGTTTCAAAGTGTTAGCACAAACCGTGTTTGATTTAGAGGTCCAAATATATGTATCCCTATAGGAGAAAAGAGAGTGAAACCTAAAAATGAAAACAGTTACTGCAAACGAACGGTTTAACCTAGAAGAACGAAATTTGGTGAGCCAAGTGGTTTTGGTGTACTGATCATTACCTTAAAGAATCATCAAGATTGGGTGAAAAAATGTTGGCTGAGAATTCAGAGAACTCGTAGTTTTTTGGAAGCTTGGCAACCCCTTTCCATGAAAGAGATTTTTTCCAGTCTCTGCTTAGGGCTACATCAACAGAAAACAAACCATAGAGATAGAACTTGAAACTGCTTTATTGTGTCAAGTTTCAAAGAGCTAGCACAAACCGTGTTTGATTTAGAGTTCCAAATACATGTATCCCTATAGGAGAAACAGAGTGAAACCTAAAATTGAGAACGGCAACTGCAAACGAACTGTTTAAAGTAGAAGAACGAAATTTGGTGAGCCAAGTGGTTTTGGTGTACTGATCATTACCTGAAAGAATCATCAAGATTGGGTAAAAAAATGTTGGCTGAGATTTCAGGCAACTCGTAGTCCTTTGGAAGCTTGGCAACCCCTTTACATGACAGTGATTATCGCCAGTCTCTGCTTATGGCTATATCAACAGAAAACAAACCATAGAGATAGAACTTGAAACTGCTTTATTGTGTAAAGTTTCAAAGTGCTAGCACAAACCGTGTTTGATTTAGAGGTCCAAATATATGTATCCCTATAGGAGAAAACAGAGTGAAACCTAAAAATTAAAACAGTTACTGCAAACGAACGGTTTAACCTGGAAGAACGAAATTTGGTGAGCCAAGTGATTTTGGTGTGCTGGTCATTACCTGAAAGAATCATCAAGATTGGGTGAAAAAATGTTGGCTGAGATTTCAGGCAACTCGTAGTTTTTTGGAAGCTTGGCAACCCCATTCCATGAAAGTGATATTCGCCAGTCTCTGCTTAGGGCTACATCAACAGCAAACAAACTATAGAGATAGAACTTGAAACTGCTTTATTGTGTCAAGTTTCAAAGTGCTACCACAAACCGTGTTTGATTTAGAGGTCCAAATATATGTATCAATATAGGAGAAAACAGAGTGAAACCTAAAAATGAAAACGGTTACTGCAAACGAACGGTTTAACGTAGAAGAACGAAATTTGGTGAGCCAAGTGGTTTTTGTGTACTGATGATTACCTGAAATAGTCATCAAGATTCGGTGAAAAAATGTTTGCTGAGATTTCAGGCAACTCGTAGTTTTTTGGAAGCTTGGCAACCCCTTTCCATGAAAGTGATTTTCGCCAGTCCTCTGCTTAGGGCTACATCAACAGCAAACAAACCATAGAGACAGAACTTGAAACTGCTTTATTGTGTAAAGTTTCTTAGAGCTAGCACAAACCGTGTTTGATTCAGAGTTCCAAATACATGTATCCCTATAGGAGAAAACAGAGTGAAACCTAAAAATGAAAACGGTTACTGCAAACGAACAGTTTAACGTAGAAGAACGAAATTTGGTGAGCCAAGTGGTTTTTGTGTACTGATGATTACCTGAAAGAATCATCAAGATTGGGTGAAAAAATGTTTGCTGAGCTTTCAGGCAACTCGTAGTTTTTTGGAAGCTTGGCAACCCCTTTCCATGAAAGTGATTTTCGCCAGTCTCTGCTTAGGGCTACATCAACAGCAAACAAACCATAGAGATAGAACTTTAAACTGCTTTATTGTGTCAAGTTTCAAAGAGCTAGCACAAACCGTGTTTGATTTAGAGTTCCAAATACATGTATCCCTATAGAAGAAAACAGAGTGAAACATAAAAATGAAAATGGTTACTGCCAACGAACGGTTTAACCTAGAAGAATGAAGTTTGGTGAGCCAAGTGGTTTTGGTGTACTGATCATTACCTGAAAGAATCATCAAGATTGGGTGAAAAAATGTTGGCTGAGATTTCAGGCAACTTGTAGTTTTTTTGAACCTTGGCAACCCCTTTCCATGAAAGAGATTTTCGCCACTCTCTGATTAGGGCTACATCAACAGCAAACAAACCATAGAGATAGAACTTGAAACTGCTTTATTGTGTAAAGTTTCACAGAGCTGCAACAAACCGTGTTTGATTTAGAGTTCCAAATACATGTATGCCTATAGGAGAAAACAGAGTGAAACCTAAAAATGAAAACTGTTACTGCAACGAACGGTTTAACCTAAAAGAACGAAATTTGGTGAGCCAAGTGGTTTCGGTGTACTGATCATTACCTGAAAGAATCATCAAGATTGGGTGAAAAAATGTTGGCTGAGATTTCAGGCAACTCGTAGTTTTTTAGAAGCTTGGCAACCCCTTTCCATGAAAGTGATTTTCGCCAGACTCTTCTTAGGGCTACATCAACAGCAAACAAACCATAGAGATAGAACTTGAAATTGCTTTATTGTGTCAAGTTTCAATGAGCTAGCACAAACCGTGTTTGATTTAGAGTTCCAAATACATGTATCCCTATAGGAGAAAACAGACTGAAACCTAAAAATGAAAACGGTTACTGCAAACGAACGGTTTAACCTAGAAGAACGAAATTTGGGAAGCCAAGTGGTTTTGGTGTACTGGTCATTACCTGAAAGAATCATCAACATTGGGTTAAAAAATGTTGGCTGAGATTTCAGGAAACTCGTAGTTTTTTGGAAGCTTGGCAACCCCTTTCCATGAAGGTGATTTTCGCCAGTCTCTGCTTTGGGCTCCATCAACAGCAAACAAACCATAGAGATAGAACTTGAAACAATGATTGTTTCAAGTTTCAAAGTGTTAGCACAAACCGTGTTTGATTTAGAGGTCCAAAATATATGTATCCCTATAGGAGAAAAGAGAGTGAAACCTAAAAATGAAAACAGTTACTGCAAACGAACGGTTTAACCTAGAAGAACGAAATTTGGTGAGCCAAGTGGTTTTGGTGTACTGATCATTACCTTAAAGAATCATCAAGATTGGGTGAAAAAATGTTGGCTGAGAATTCAGAGAACTCGTAGTTTTTTGGAAGCTTGGCAACCCCTTTCCATGAAAGAGATTTTTTCCAGTCTCTGCTTAGGGCTACATCAACAGAAAACAAACCATAGAGATAGAACTTGAAACTGCTTTATTGTGTCAAGTTTCAAAGAGCTAGCACAAACCGTGTTTGATTTAGAGTTCCAAATACATGTATCCCTATAGGAGAAACAGAGTGAAACCTAAAATTGAGAACGGCAACTGCAAACGAACTGTTTAAAGTAGAAGAACGAAATTTGGTGAGCCAAGTGGTTTTGGTGTACTGATCATTACCTGAAAGAATCATCAAGATTGGGTAAAAAAATGTTGGCTGAGATTTCAGGCAACTCGTAGTCCTTTTGGAAGCTTGGCAACCCCTTTACATGACAGTGATTATCGCCAGTCTCTGCTTATGGCTATATCAACAGAAAACAAACCATAGAGATAGAACTTGAAACTGCTTTATTGTGTAAAGTTTCAAAGTGCTAGCACAAACCGTGTTTGATTTAGAGGTCCAAATATATGTATCCCTATAGGAGAAAACAGAGTGAAACCTAAAAATTAAAACAGTTACTGCAACGAACGGTTTAACCTGGAAGAACGAAATTTGGTGAGCCAAGTGATTTTGGTGTGCTGGTCATTACCTGAAAGAATCATCAAGATTGGGTGAAAAAATGTTGGCTGAGATTTCAGGCAACTCGTAGTTTTTTGGAAGCTTGGCAACCCCATTCCATGAAAGTGATATTCGCCAGTCTCTGCTTAGGGCTACATCAACAGCAAACAAACTATAGAGATAGAACTTGAAACTGCTTTATTGTGTCAAGTTTCAAAGTGCTACCACAAACCGTGTTGATTTAGAGGTCCAAATATATGTATCAATATAGGAGAAAACAGAGTGAAACCTAAAAATGAAAACGGTTACTGCAAACGAACGGTTTAACCTAGAAGAACCGAAATTTGGTGAGTCAAGTGGTTTTGGTGTGCTGGTCATTACGTGAAAGAATCATCAAGATTGGGTGAAAAAATGTTGCCTGAGAATTCAGGAAACTCGTAGTTTTTTGGAAGCTTGGCAACCCCTTTCCATGAAAGTGATTTTCGCCAGTCTCTGCTTAGGGCTCCATCAACAGCAAACAAACCATAGAGATAGAACTTTAAACTGCTTTATTGTGTCAAGTTTCAAAGAGCTAGCACAAACCGTGTTTGATTTAGAGTTCCAAATACATGTATCCCTATAGGAGAAAAAAGAGTGAAACCTAAAAATGAAAACGGTTACTGCAAACAAACGGTTTAACGTAGAAGAATGAAATTTGGTGAGCCAAGTGGTTTTGGTGTACTGATCATTACCTGAAAGAATCATCAAGATTGGGTGAAAAAATGTTTGCTGAGCTTTCAGGCAACTCGTAGTTTTTTGGAAGCTTGGCAACCCCTTTCCATGAAAGTGATTTTCGCCAGTCTCTGCTAAGGGCTACATCAACAGCAAACAAACCGTAGAGATATAACTTGAAACTTCTTCATTGTGTAAAGTTTCTTAGAGCTAGCACAAACCGTGTTTGATTCAGAGTTCCAAATACATGTATCCCTATAGGAGAAAACAGAGTGAAACCTAAAAATGAAAACGGTTACTGCAAACGAACGGTTTAACGTAGAAGAACGAAATTTGGTGAGCCAAGTGGTTTTTGTGTACTCTTGATTACCTGAAAGAGCCATCAAGATTGGGTGAAAAAATGTTTGCTGAAATTTCAGGCAACTCGTAGTTTTTTGGAAGCTTGGCAACCCCTTTCCATGAAAGTGATTTTCGCCAGTTTCTGCTAAGGGCTACATCAACAGCAAACAAACCATAGAGATAGAACTTGAATCTTCTTCATTGTGTAAAGTTTCTTAGAGCTAGCACAAACCGTGTTTGATTCAGAGTTCCAAATACATGTATCCCTATAGGAGAAAACAGAGTGAAACCTAAAAATGAAAACGGTTACTGCAAACGAACGGTTTAACGTAGAAGAACGAAATTTGGTGAGCCAAGTGGTTTTTGTGTACTGATGATTACCTGAAAGTGTCATCAAGATTGGGTGAAAAAATGTTTGCTGAGATTTCAGGCAACTCGTAGTTTTTTGGAGGCTTGGCAACCCCTTTCCATGAAAGTGATTTTCGCCAGTCTCTGCTTAGGGCTACATCAACAGCAAACAAACCATAGAGATAGAACTTGAAACTGCTTTATTGTGTAAAGTTTCTTAGAGCTAGCACAAACCGTGTTTGATTCAGAGTTCCAAATACATGTATCCCTATAGTAGAAAACAGAGTGAAACCTAAAAATGAAAACGGTTACTGCAAACGAACAGTTTAACGTAGAAGAACGAAATTTGGTGAGCCAAGTGGTTTTTGTGTACTGATGATTACCTGAAAGAATCATCAAGATTGGGTGAAAAAATGTTTGCTGAGCTTTCAGGCAACTCGTAGTTTTTTGGAAGCTTGGCAACCCCTTTCCATGAAAGTGATTTTCGCCAGTCTCTGCTTAGGGCTACATCAACAGCAAACAAACCATAGAGATAGAACTTGAAACTGCTTTATTGTGTCAAGTTTCAAAGAGCTAGCACAAACCGTTTTTGATTCAGAGTTCCAAATACATGTATCCCTATAGGAGAAAACAGAGTGAAACCTAAAAATGAAAACGGTTACTGCAAATGAACGGTTTACCTAGAAGGACGAAATTTGGTAAGCCAAGTGGTTTTGGTGTACTGATCATTACCTGAAAGAATCATCAAGATTGGGTGAAAAAATGTTGGCTGAGAATTCAGGGAACTCGTAGTTTTTTGGAAGCTTGGCAACCCCTTTCCATGAAAGTGATTTTTTCCAGTCTCTGTTAGGGCTACATCAACAGCAAACAAACCATAGAGATAGAACTTGAAACTGCTTTATTGTGTCAAGTTTCAAAGAGCTAGCACAAACCGTGTTTGATTTAGAGTTCCAAATACATGTATCCCTGTAGGAGAAAACAGAGTGAAACCTAAAATTGAGAACGGCAACTGCAAACGAACTGTTTAAAGTAGAAGAACGAAATTTGGTGAGCCAAGTGGTTTTGGTGTACTGATCATTACCTGAAAGAATCATCAAGATTGGGTAAAAAAATGTTGGCTGAGATTTCAGGCAATTCGTACTCCTTTGGAAGCTTGGCAACCCCTTTCCATGAAAGTGATTATCGCCAGTCTCTGCTTAGGGCTATATCAACAGCAAACAAACCATAGAGATAGAACTTGAAACTGCTTTATTGTGTAAAGTTTCAAAGTGCTAGCACAAACCGTGTTTGATTTAGAGGTCCAAATATATGTATCCCTATAGGAGAAAACAGAGTGAAACCTAAAAATTTAAACAGTTACTGCAAACGAACGGTTTAACCTGGAAGAACGAAATTTGGTGAGCCAAGTGATTTTGGTGTGCTGGTCATTACCTGAAAGAATCATCAAGATTGGGTGAAAAAATGTTGGCTGAGATTTCAGGCAACTCGTAGTTTTTTGGAAGCTTGGCAACCCCATTCCATGAAAGTGATATTCGCCAGTCTCTGCTTAGGGCTACATCAACAGCAAACAAACTATAGAGATAGAACTTGAAACTGCTTTATTGTGTGAAGTTTCAAAGTGCTACCACAAACCGTGTTTGATTTAGAGGTCCAAATATATGTATCAATATAGGAGAAAACAGAGTGAAACCTAAAAATGAAAACGGTTACTGCAAACGAACGGTTTAACCTAGAAGAACGAAATTTGGTGAGCCAAGTGGTTTTGGTGTGCTGGTCTTTACGTGAAAGAATCATCAAGATTGGGTGAAAAAATGTTGCCTGAGAATTCAGGAAACTCGTAGTTTTTTGAAAGCTGGCCACCCCTTTCCATGAAAGTGATTTTCGCCAGTCTCTGCTTAGGGCTACATCAACATCAAACAAACCATACAGATAGAAGTTGAAACTGCTTTATTGTGTCAAGTTTCAAAGAGCTAGCACAAACCCTGTTTGATTTAGAGTTCCAAATACATGTATCCCTATAGGAGAAAACAGAGTGAAACCTAAAAATGAAAACGGTTACTAAAAACGAACGGTTTAACCTAGAAGAACGAAATATTGTGAGCCAAGTGGTTTTGGTGTACTGATCATTACCTGAAAGAATCATCAAGATTGGGTCAAAAAATGTTGGCTGAGATTTGAGGCAACTCGTAGTTTTTTGGAAGCTTGGCAACCCCTTTCCATGAAAGTGAGTTTCGCCAGTCTCTGCTTAGGGCTACATCAACAGCAAACAAACCATACAGATAGAACTTGAAACTGCTTTATTGTGTCAAGTTCCAAAGAGCTAGCACAAACCGTGTTTGATTTAGACTTCCAAATACATGTATCCCTATAGGAGAAAACAGAGTGAAACCTAAAAATGAAAACGGTTACTGCAAACGAACGTTTTAACCTAGAAGAACGAAATTTGGTGACCCAAGTGGTTTTGGTGTACTGATCATTACCTGAAAGAATCATCACGATTGGGTGATAAAATGTTGGCTGAGATTTCAGGGAACTCATAGTTTTTTGGAAGCTTGTCAACCCCTTTCCAGGAAAGTGATTTTCGCCAGTCTCTGCTTAGGGCTACATCAACAGCAAACAAACCATACAGATAGAAGTTGAAACTGCTTTATTGTGTCAAGTTTCAAAGAGCTAGCACAAACCGTGTTTGATTTAGAGTTAAAAATACATGTATCCCTATAGGAGAAAACAGAGTGAAACCTAAAAATGAAAACGGTTACTGCAAACGAACAGTTTAAACTAGAAGAACGAAATATGGTGATCCAAGTGGTTTTGGTGTACTGATCATTACCTGAAAGAATCATCAAGATTGGGTCAAAAAATGTTTGCTGAGATTACAGGCAACTGCTAGTTTTTTGGAAGCTTGGCAACCCCTTTCCATGAATGTGATTTTCGCCAGTCTCTGCTTAGGGCTACATCAACAGCAAACAAACCATAGAGAAAGAACTTGAAACTTCTTTATTGTGTCAAGTTTCAAAGAGCTAGCACAAACCGTGTTTGATTTAGAGTTCCAAATACATGTATCCTTAAAGGAGAAAACAGAGTGAAACCTAAAAATGAAAACGGTTACTGTAAACGAACGGTTTAACCTAGAAGAACGAAATTTGGTGAGCCAAATGGTTTTGGTGTACTGATCATTACCTGAAAGAATCATCAAGATTGGGTGAAAAAATGTTGGCTGAGATTTCAGACAACTCGTAGTTTTTTGGAAGCTTGGCAACCCCTTTCCATGAAAGTGATTTTCGCCAGTCTCTGCTTAGGGCTACATCAACAGCAAACAAACCATACAGATAGAACTTGAAACTGCTTTATTGTGTCAAGTTCCAAAGAGCTAGCACAAACCGTGTTTGATTTAGAGTTCCAAATACATGTATCCCTATAGGAGAAAACAGAGTGAAACCTAAAAATGAAAACGGTTACTGCAAACGAACGATTTAACCTAGAAGAACGAAAATTGGTGAGCCAAGTGGTTTTGGTGTACTGATCATTACCTGAAAGAATCATCAAGATTGGGTGAAAAAATGTTGGCTGAGATTTTAGGCAACTCGTAGTTTTTTGAAAGCTGGCCACCCCTTTCCATGAAAGTGATTTTCGCCAGTCTCTGCTTAGGGCTACATCAACAGCAAACAAACCATACAGATAGAACTTGAAACTGCTTTATTGTGTCAAGTTTCAAAGAGCTAGCACAAACCCTGTTTGATTTAGAGTTCCAAATACATGTATCCCTATAGGAGAAAACAGAGTGAAACCTAAAAATGAAAACGGTTACTACAAACGAACGGTTTAACCTAGAAGAACGAAATATTGTGAGCCAAGTGGTTTTGGTGTACTGATCATTACCTGAAAGAATCATCAAGATTGGGTCAAAAAATGTTGGCTGAGATTTCAGGCAACTCGTAGTTTTTTGGAAGCTTGGCAACCCCTTTCCATGAAAGTGATTTTCGCCAGTCTCTGCTTAGGGCTACATCAACAGCAAACAAACCATACAGATAGAACTTGAAACTGCTTTATTGTGTCAAGTTTCAAAGAGCTAGCACAAACCGTGTTTGATTTAGACTTCCAAATACATGTATCCCTATAGGAGAAAACAGAGTGAAACCTAAAAATGAAAACGGTTACTGCAAACGAACGTTTTAACCTAGAAGAACGAAATTTGGTGACCCAAGTGGTTTTGGTGTACTGATCATTACCTGAAAGAATCATCACGATTGGGTGATAAAATGTTGGCTGAGATTTCAGGGAACTCATAGTTTTTTGGAAGCTTGTCAACCCCTTTCCATGAAAGTGATTTTCGCCAGTCTCTGCTTAGGGCTACATTAACAGCAAACAAACCATAGAGATAGAACTTGAAACTGCTTTATTGTGTCAAGTTTCAAAGAGCTAGCACAAACCGTGTTTGATTTAGAGTTCCAAATACAAGTATCCCTATAGGAGAAAACAGAGTGAAACCTAAAAATGAAAACGGTTACTGCAAATGAACAGATTAACCTAGAAGAACGAAATACGGTGAGCCAAGTGGTTTTGGTGTACTGATCATTACCTGAAAGAATCATCAAGATTGGGTCAAAAAATGTTGGCTGAGATTTCAGGCAACTCGTAGTTTTTTGGAAGCTTGGCAACCCCTTTCCATGAAAGTGATTTTCGCCAGTCTCTGCTTAGGGCTACATCAACAGCAAACAAACCATACAGATAGAACTTGAAACTGCTTTATTGTGTCAAGTTTCAAAGAGCTAGCACAAACCGTGTTTGATTTAGAGTTCCAAATACATGTATCCCTATAGGAGAAAACAGTGAAACCTAAAAATGAAAACGGTTACTGCAAACGAACGGTTCAACCTAGAAGAACGAAATTTGGTGAGCCAAGTGGTTTTGGTGTACTGATCATTACCTGAAAGAATCATCAAGATTGGGTGAAAAAATGTTGGCTGAGATTTCAGGCAACTGGTAGTTTTTTGGAAGCTTGGCAACCCCTTTCCATGAAAGTGATTTTCGCCAGTCTCTGCTTAGGGCTACATCAACAGCAAACAAACCATACTGATAGAAGTTGAAACTGCTTTATTGTGTCAAGTTTCAAAGAGCTAGCACAAACCGTGTTTGATTTTGAGTTCCAAATACATGTATCCCTATAGGAGAAAATAGAGTGAAACCTAAAAATGAAAACGGTTACTGCAAACGAACAGTTTAAACTAGAAGAACGAAATATGGTGATCCAAGTGGTTTTGGTGTACTGATCATTACCTGAAAGAATCATCAAGATTGGGTGAAAAAATGTTGGCTGAGATTTCAGGCAATTCGTAGTTTTTTGAAAGCTTGGCAACCCCTTTCCATGAAAGTGATTTTCGCCAGTCTCTGCTTAGGGCTACATCAACAGCAAACAAACCATACAGATAGAACTTGAAACTGCTTTATTGTGTCAAGTTCCAAAGAGCTAGCACAAACCGTGTTTGATTTAGAGTTCCAAATACATGTATCCCTATAGGAGAAAACAGAGTGAAACCTAAAAATGAAAACGGTTACTGCAAACGAACGATTTAACCTAGAAGAACGAAATTTGGTGAGCCAAGTGGTTTTGGTGTACTGATCATTACCTGAAAGAATCATCAAGATTGGGTCAAAAAATGTTGGCTGAGATTTCAGGCAACTCGTAGTTTTTTGGAAGCTTGGCAACCCCTTTCCAGGAAAGTGATTTTCGCCAGTCTCTGCTTAGGGCTACATCAACAGCAAACAAACCATACAGATAGAAGTTGAAACTGCTTTATTGTGTCAAGTTTCAAAGAGCTAGCACAAACCGTGTTTGATTTAGAGTTAAAAATACATGTATCCCTATAGGAGAAAACAGAGTGAAACCTAAAAATGAAAACGGTTACTGCAAACGAACGGTTTAACCTACAAGAACGAAATTTGGTGACCCAAGTGGTTTTGGTGTACTGATCATTACCTGAAAGAATCATCAAGATTGGGTGAAAAAATGTTGGCTGAGATTTCAGGCAACTCGTAGTTTTTTGGAAGTTGGCAACCCCTTTCCATGAAAGTGATTTTCGCCAGTCTCTGCTTAGGGCTACATCAACAGCAAACAAACCATAGAGATAGAACTTGAAACTGCTTTATTGTGTCAAGTTTCAAAGAGCTAGCACAAACCGTGTTTGATTTAGAGTTCCAAATACAAGTATCCCTATAGGAGAAAACAGAGTGAAACCTAAAAATGAAAACGGTTACTGCAAATGAACAGATTAACCTAGAAGAACGAAATACGGTGAGCCAAGTGGTTTTGGTGTACTGATCATTACCTGAAAGAATCATCAAGATTGGGTCAAAAAATGTTGGCTGAGATTTCAGGCAACTCGTAGTTTTTTGGAAGCTTGGCAACCCCTTTCCATGAAAGTGATTTTCGCCAGTCTCTGCTTAGGGCTACATCAACAGCAAACAAACCACAGAGATAGAACTTGAAACTGCTTTATTGTGTCAAGTTCCAAAGAGCTAGCACAAACCGTGTTTGATTTAGAGTTCCAAATACATGTATCCCTATAGGAGAAAACAGAGTGAAACCTAAAAATGAAAACGGTTACTGCAAACGAACGGTTTAACCTAGAAGAACGAAATTTGGTGAGCCAAGTGGTTTTGATGTACTGATCATTACCTGAAAGAATCATCAAGATTGGGTGAAAAAATGTTTGCTGAGATTACAGGCAACTGCTAGTTTTTTGGAAGCTTGGCAACCCCTTTCCATGAATGTGATTTTCGCCAGTCTCTGCTTAGGGCTACATCAACAGGAAACAAACCATAGAGATAAAACTTGAAACTGCTTTATTGTGTCAAGTTTCAAAGAGCTAGCACAAACCGTGATTGATTTAGAGTTCCAAATACATGTATCCTTATAGGAGAAAACAGAGTGAAACCTAAAAATGAAAACGGTTACTGTAAACGAACGGTTTAACCTAGAAGAACGAAATTGGGTGAGCCAAATGGTTTTGGTGTACTGATCATTACCTGAAAGAATCATCAAGATTGGGTGAAAAAATGTTGGCTGAGATTTCAGACAACTCGAATTTTTTTGGAAGCTTGCAACCCCTTTCCATGAAAGTGATTTTCGCCAGTCTCTGCTTAGGGCTACATCAACAGCAAACAAACCATAGAGATAGAACTTGAAACTGCTTTATTGTGTCAAGTTTCAAAGAGCTAGCACAAACCGTGTTTGATTTAGAGTTCCAAATACATGTATCCCTATAGGAGAAAACAGAGTGAAACTTAAAAATGAAAACGGTTACTGCAAACGAACGGTTTAACCTAGAAGAACGAAATTTGGTGAGCCAAGTGGTTTTGGTGTACTGATCATTACCTGAAAGAATCATCAAGATTGGGTGAAAAAATGTTTATTGAGATTACAGGCAACTCGTAGTTTTTTGGAAGCTTGGCAAGCCCTTTCCATGAATGTGATTTTCGCCAGTCTCTGCTTAGGGCTACATCAACAGCAAACAAACCATAGAGATAAAACTTGAAATTCCTTTATTGTGTCAAGTTTCAAAGAGCTAGCACAAACCGTGTTTGATTTAGAGTTCCAAATACATGTATCCCTATAGGAGAAAACAGAGTGAAACCTAAAAATGAAAACGGTTACTGCAAACGAACAGTTTAACCTAGAAGAACGAATTTGGCGAGCCAAGTGGGATTGGTGTACTGATCATTACCTGAAAGAATCATCAAGATTGGGTGAAAAAATGTTTGCTGAGATTACAGGCAACTCATAGTTTTTTGGAAGCTTGGCAACCCCTTTCCATGAATGTGATTTTAGCCAGTCTCTGCTTAGGGCTACGTCAACAGCAAACAAACCATAGAGATAAAACTTGAAACTGATTTATTGTGTCAAGTTTCAAAGAGCTAGCACAAACCGTGTTTGATTTAGAGTTCCAAATACATGTATCCCTATAGGAGAAAACAGTGAAACCTAAAAATGAAAACGGTTACTGCAAACGAACGGTTCAACCTAGAAGAACGAAATTTGGTGAGCCAAGTGGTTTTGGTGTACTGATCATTACCTGAAAGAATCATCAAGATTGGGTCAAAAAATGTTGGCTGAAATTTCAGGCAACTGGTAGTTTTTTGGAAGCTTTGCAACCCCTTTCCATGAAAGTGATTTTCGCCAGTCTCTGCTTAGGGCTACATCAACAGCAAACAAACCATACAGATAGAAGTTGAAACTGCTTTATTGTGTCAAGTTTCAAAGAGCTAGCACAAACCGTGTTTGATTTTGAGTTCCAAATACATGTATCCCTATAGGAGAAAATAGAGTGAAACCTAAAAATGAAAACGGTTACTGCAAACGAACAGTTTAAACTAGAAGAACGAAATATGGTGATCCAAGTGGTTTTGGTGTACTGATCATTACCTGAAAGAATCATCAAGATTGGGTGAAAAAATGTTGGCTGAGATTTCAGGCAATTCGTAGTTTTTTGAAAGCTTGGCAACCCCTTTCCATGAAAGTGATTTTCGCCAGTCTCTGCTTAGGGCTACATCAACAGCAAACAAACCATACAGATAGAACTTGAAACTGCTTTATTGTGTCAAGTTCCAAAGAGCTAGCACAAACCGTGTTTGATTTAGAGTTCCAAATACATGTATCCCTATAGGAGAAAACAGAGTGAAACCTAAAAATGAAAACGGTTACTGCAAACGAACGATTTAACCTAGAAGAACGAAATTTGGTGAGCCAAGTGGTTTTGGTGTACTGATCATTACCTGAAAGAATCATCAAGATTGGGTCAAAAAATGTTGGCTGAGATTTCAGGCAACTCGTAGTTTTTTGGAAGCTTGGCAACCCCTTTCCAGGAAAGTGATTTTCGCCAGTCTCTGCTTAGGGCTACATCAACAGCAAACAAACCATACAGATAGAAGTTGAAACTGCTTTATTGTGTCAAGTTTCAAAGAGCTAGCACAAACCATGTTTGATTTAGAGTTAAAAATACATGTATCCCTATAGGAGAAAACAGAGTGAAACCTAAAAATGAAAACGGTTACTGCAAATGAACAGATTAACCTAGAAGAACGAAATATGGTGAGCCAAGTGGTTTTGGTGTACTGATCATTACCTGAAAGAATCATCAAGATTGGGTCAAAAAATGTTGGCTGAGATTTCAGGCAACTCGTAGTTTTTTGGAAGTTTGGCAACCCCTTTCCATGAAAGTGATTTTCGCCAGTCTCTGCTTAGGGCTACATCAACAGCAAACAAACCACAGAGATAGAACTTGAAACTGCTTTATTGTGTCAAGTTCCAAAGAGCTAGCACAAACCGTGTTTGATTTAGAGTTCCAAATACATGTATCCGTATAGGCAAAACAGAGTGAAACCTAAAAATGAAAACGGTTACTGCAAACGAACGATTTAACCTAGAAGAACGAAATTTGGTGAGCCAAGTGGTTTTGGTGTACTGATCATTACCTGAAAGAATCGTCAAGATTGGGTGAAAAAATGTTGGCTGAGATTTTAGGCAACTCGTAGTTTTTTGGAAGCTGGCCACCCCTTTCCATGAAAGCGATTTTCGCCAGTCTCTGCTTAGGGCTACATCAACACCAAACAAATCATAGAGATAGAACATGAAACTGCTTTATTGTGTCAAGTTTCAAAGAGCTAGCACAAACCCTGTTTTATTTAGAGTTCCAAATACATGTATCCCTATAGGAGAAAACAGAGTGAAACCTAAAAATGAAAACGGTTACTACAAATGAACGGTTTAACCTAGAAGAACGAAATATGGTGAGCCAAGTGGTTTTGGTGTACTGATCATTACCTGAAAGAATCATCAAGATTGGGTCAAAAAATGTTGGCTGAGATTTCAGGCAACTCGTAGTTTTTTGGAAGCTTGGCAACCCCTTTCCATGAAAGTGATTTTCGCCAGTCTCTGCTTAGAACTACATCAACAGCAAACAAACCATACAGATAGAACTTGAAACTGCTTTATTGTGTCAAGTTTCAAAGAGCTAGCACAAACCGTGTTTGATTTTGAGTTCCAAATACATGTATCCCTATAGGAGAAAATAGAGTGAAACCTAAAAATGAAAACGGTTACTGCAAACGAACAGTTAAAACTAGAAGAACGAAATATGGTGATCCAAGTGGTTTTGGTGTACTGATCATTACCTGAAAGAATCATCAAGATTGGGTCAAAAAATGTTGGTTGAGATTTCAGGCAACTCGTAGTTTTTTGGAAGCTTGGCAACCCCTTTCCATGAAAGTGATTTTCGCCAGTCTCTGCTTAGGGCTACATCAACAGCAAACAAACCATACAGATAGAACTTGAAACTGCTTTATTGTGTCAAGTTTCAAAGAGCTAGCACAAACCGTGTTTGATTTAGAGTTCCAAATACATGTATCCCTATAGGAGAAAACAGTGAAACCTAAAAATGAAAACGGTTACTGCAAACGAACGGTTCAACCTAGAAGAACGAAATTTGGTGAGCCAAGTGGTTTTGGTGTACTGATCATTACCTGAAAGAATCATCAAGATTGGGTCAAAAAATGTTGGCTGAGATTTCAGGCAACTGGTAGTTTTTTGGAAGCTTGGCAACCCCTTTCCATGAAAGTGATTTTCGCCAGTCTCTGCTTAGGGCTACATCAACAGCAAACAAACCATACAGATAGAAGTTGAAACTGCTTTATTGTGTCAAGTTTCAAAGAGCTAGCACAAACCGTGTTTGAGTTTGAGTTCCAAATACATGTATCCCTATAGGAGAAAATAGAGTGAAACCTAAAAATGAACACGGTTACTGCAAACGAACAGTTTAAACTAGAAGAACGAAATATGGTGATCCAAGTGGTTTTGGTGTACTGATCATTACCTGAAAGAATCATCAAGATTGGGTGAAAAAATGTTGGCTGAGATTTCAGGCAATTCGTAGTTTTTTGAAAGCTTGGCAACCCCTTTCCATGAAAGTGATTTTCGCCAGTCTCTGCTTAGGGCTACATCAACAGCAAACAAACCATAGAGATAGAACTTGAAACTGCTTTATTGTGTCAAGTTCCAAAGAGCTAGCACAAACCGTGTTTGATTTAGAGTTCCAAATACATGTATCCCTATAGGAGAAAACAGAGTGAAACCTAAAAATGAAAACGGTTACTGCAAACGAACGGTTTAACCTAGAAGAACGAAATTTGGTGAGCCAAGTGGTTTTGGTGTACTGATCATTACCTGAAAGAATCATCAAGATTGGGTGAAAAAATGTTGGCTGAGATTTTAGGCAACTCGTAGTTTTTTGGAAGCTGGCCACCCCTTTCCATGAAAGTGATTTTCGCCAGTCTCTGCTTAGGGATACATCAACAGCAAACAAACCATACAGATAGAACTTGAAACTGCTTTATTGTGTCAAGTTTCAAAGAGCTAGCACAAACCTTGTTTGATTTAGAGTTCCAAATACATGTATCCCTATAGGAGAAAACAGAGTGAAACCTAAAAATGAAAACGGTTACTACAAATGAACGGTTTAACCTAGAAGAACGAAATATGGTGAGCCAAGTGGTTTTGGTGTACTGATCATTACCTGAAAGAATCATCAAGATTGGGTCAAAAAATGTTGGCTGAGATTTCAGGCAACTCGTAGTTTTTTGGAAGCTTGGCAACCCCTTTCCATGAAAGTGATTCTCGCCACTCTCTGCTTAGGGCTACATCAACAGAAAACAAACCATAGAGATAGAACTTGAAACTGCTTTATTGTGTCAAGTTTCAAAGAGCTAGCACAAACCGTGTATGATTTAGACTTGAAAATACATGTATCCCTATAGGAGAAAACAGAGTGAAACCTAAAAAGGAAAACGGTTACTGCAAAGGAACGGTTTAACCTAGAAGAACGAAATTTGGTGAGCCAAGTGGTTTTGGTGTACTGATCATTACCTGAAAGAATCATCAAGATTGGGTAAAAAAATGTTGGCTGAGATTTCAGGCAATTCGTATTTTTTGGAAGCTTGGCAACCCCTTTCCATGAAAGTGATTTTCGCCAGTCTCTGCTTAGGGTTACATCAACAGCAAACAAACCATAGAGAAAGAACTTGAAACTGCTTTATTGTGTCAAGTTTCAAAGAGCTAGCACAAACCGTGTTTGATTTAGGGTTCCAAATACATGTATCCCTATAGGAGAAAACAGTGAAACCTAAAAATGAAAACGGTTACTGCAAACGAACGGTTCAACCTAGAAGAACGAAATTTGGTGAGCCAAGTGGTTTTGGTGTACTCATCATTACCTGAAAGAATCATCAAGATTGGGTGAAAAAATGTTGGCTGAGATTTCAGGCAACTCGTAGTTTTTTGGAAGCTTTGCAACCCCTTTCGATTAAAGTGATTTTCGCCAGTCTCTGCTTAGGGCTACATCAACAGCAAACAAACCTTAGTGATAGAACTTGAAACTGCTTTATTGTTTCAAGTTTCAAAGAGGTAGCACAAACCGTGTTTGATTTAGACTTCCAAATACCTGTATCCCTATAGGAGAAAACAGATTGAAACCTAAAAATGAAAACGGTTACTGCAAACGAACAGTTTAAACTAGAAGATCGAAATTTGGTGATCCAAGTGGTTTTGGTGTACTGATCACTACCTAAAAGAATCATCAAGATTGGGTGAAAAAATGTTGGCTGAGATTTCAGGCAACTCGTAGTTTTTTGGAAGCTTAGCAACCCCTTTCCATGAAAGTGATTTTCGCCAGTCTCTGCTTAAGGCTACATCAACAGCAAGCAAACCATAGAGATAGAACTTGAAACTGCTTTATTGTGTCAAGTTTCAAAGAGCTAGCACAAACCGTGTTTGATTTAGAGTTCCAAATACATGTATCTCTATAGGAGAAAACAGAGTGAAACCTAAAAATGAAAACGGTTACTGCAAATGAACGGTTCAACCTAGAAGAACGAAATTTGGTGAGCCAAGTGGTTTTGGTGTACTGATCTTTACCTGAAAGAATCATCAAGATTGGGTGAAAAAATGTTGGCTGAGATTTCAGGCAACTCGTAGTTTTTTGGAAGCTTGGCAACCCCTTTCCATAAAAGTGATTTTCGCCAGTCTCTGCTTAGGGCTACATCAACAGCAAACAAACCATAGAGATAGAACTTGAAACTGTTTATTGTGTCAAGTTTCAAAAGCTAGCACAAACCCTGTTTGATTTAGAGTTCCAAATGCATGTATCCCTATAGGAGAAAACAGAGTGAAACCTAAAAATGAAAACGGTTACTGCAAACGAACGGTTCAACCTAGAAGAACGAAATATGGTGAGCCAAGTGGTTTTGGTGTACTGATCATTACCTGAAAGAATCATGAAGATTGGGTGAAAAAATGTTTGCTGTGATTTCAGGCAACTCGTAGTTTTTTGGAAGCTTGGCAACCCCTTTTCATGAAAGTGATTTTCGCCAGTCTCTGCTTAGGGCTACATCAAAGGCAACAAAGCATAGAGATAGAACTTGAAACTGCTGTATTGTGTCATGTTTCAAAGAGCTAGCACAAACCCTGTTAGATTTAGAGTTCCAAATACATGTATCCCTATAGGAGAAAACAGAGTGAAACCTAAAAATGAAAACGGTTACTGCAAACGAACGGTTTAACCTAGAAGAACGAAATTTGGTGAGCCAAGTAGTTTTGGTGTACTGATCATTACGTGAAAGAATCATCAAGATTGGGTGAAAAAATGTTGGCTGAGATTTCAGGCAACTCGTAGTTTTTTGGAAGCTTGGCAACCCCTTTCCATGAAAGTGATTTTCGCCAGTCTCTGCTTAGGGCTACATCAACAGCAAACAAACCATACAGATAGAACTTGAAACTGCTTTATTGTGTCAAGTTTCAAAGAGTTAGCACAAACCGTGTTTGATTTAGAGTTCCAAATACATGTATCCCTATAGGAGAAAACAGTGAAACCTAAAAATGAAAACGGTTACTGCAAACGAACGGTTCAAACTAGAAGAACGAAATTTGGTGAGCCAAGTGGTTTTGGTGTACTGATCATTACCTGAAAGAATCATCAAGATTGGGTGAAAATATGTTGGCTGAGATTTCAGGCAACTCGTAGTTTTTTGGAAGCTTGGCAAACCCTTTCCATGAAAGTGATTTTCGCCAGTCTCTGCTTAGGGCTACATCAACAGCAAACAAACCATAGAGATACAACTTGAAACTGCTTTATTGTGTCAAGTTTCAAAGAGTTAGCACAAACCGTGTTTGATTTAGAGTTCCAAATGCATGTATCCCTGTAGGAGAAAACAGAGTGAAACCTAAAAATGAAAACGGTTACTGCAAACGAACAGTTTAACCTAGAAGAAAGAAATATGGTGAGCCAAGTGGTTTTGGTGTACTGATCATTACCTGAAAGAATCATCAAGATTGGGTGAAAAAATGTTGGCTGAGATTTCAGGCAACTCGTAGTTATTTGGAAGCTTGGCACCCCTTTCCATGAATTGATTTTCGCCAGTCTCTGCTTAGGGCTACATCAACAGCAAACAAACCATACAGATAGAACTTGAAACTGCTTTATTGTGTCAAGTTTCAAAGAGCTAGCACAAACCGTGTTTGATTTAGAGTTCCAAATACATGTATCCCTATAGGAGAAAACAGAGTGAAATCTAAGAATATTAACAGTTACTGCAAACAAACAGTTTAACCTAGAAGAACGAAATTTGGTGAGCCAAGTGGTTTTGGTGTACTGATCATTACCTGAAAGAATCATCAAGATTGCATAAAAAAATGTTGGCTGAGATTTCAGGCAATTCGTAGTTTTTTGGAAGCTTGGCAACCCCTTTCCATGAATCTGATTTTCGCCAGTCTCTGCTTAGGGCTACATCAACAGCAAACAAACCATAGAGATAGAACTTCAAACTGCTTTATTGTGTCAAGTTCCAAAGAGCTACCACAAACCGTGTTTGATTTAGAGTTCCAAATACATGTATCCCTATAGGAGAAAACAGAGTGAAACCTAAAAATGAAAACGGTTACTGCAAACGAACGGTTTAACCTAGAAGAACGAAATTTGGTGAGCCAAGTGGTTTTGGTGTACTGATCATTACCTGAAAGAATCATGAAGATTGGCTGAAAAAATGTTGGCATAGATTTCAGGCAACTCGTAGTTTTTTGGAAGCTTGGCAAACCCTTTCCATGAAAGTGATTTTCGCCACTCTCTTCTTAGGGCATCATCAACAGCAAACAAACCATAGAGATAGAACTTGAAACTTCTTTATTGTGTCAAGTATCAAAGAGCTAGCATAAATCGTGTTTGATTTAGGGTTCCAAATACATGTATCCCTATAGGAGAAAACAGAGTGAAACCTAAAAATGAAAACGGTTACTGCAAACGAATGGTTTAACCTAGAAGAACGAAATTTGGTAAGCCAAGTGGTTTTGGTGTACTGATCATTACCTGAAAGAATCATCAAGATTGGGTGAAAAAATGTTTGGTGAGATTACAGGCAACTCGTAGTTTTTTGGAAGCTTGGCAACCCCTTTCCATGAATGTGATTTTCGCCAGTCTCTGCTTAGGGCTACATCAACAGCAAACAAACCATAGAGATAAAACTTGAAACTGCTTTATTGTGTCAAGTTTCAAAGAGCTAGCACAAACCGTGTTTGATTTAGAGTTCCAAATACATGTATCCCTATAGGAGAAAACAGAGTGAAACCTAAATATAAAAACGGTTACTGCAAACGAACGGTTTAACCTAGAAGAACGAAATTTGGTAAGCCAAGTGGTTTTGGTGTACTGATCATTACCTGAAAGAATCATCAAGATTGGGTGAAAAAATGTTGGCTGAGATTTCAGGCAATTCGTAGTTTTTTGGAAGCTTGGCAACCCCTTTCAATGAAAGTGATTTTCGCCAGTCTCTGCTTAGGGCTACATCAATAGCAAACAAACCATAGAAGAGAACTTGAAACTGCTTTATTGTGTCAAGTTTCAAAGAGCTAGCACAAACCGTGTTTGATTTAGAGTTCCAAATACATGTATCTTTATAGGAGAAAACAGAGTGAAACCTAAAAATGAAAACGGTTACTGCAAACGAACGGTTTAAAATAGAAGAACGAAATTTGGTGAGCCAAGTGGTTTTGGTGTACTCATCATTACTTGAAAGTATCATCAAGATTGGGAGAAAAAATGTTGGCTGATATTTCAGGAAACTCGTAGTTTTTTGGAAGCTTGGCAACCCCTTTCCATGAAAGTGATTCTCGCCACTCTCTGCTTAGGGCTACATCAACAGAAAACAAACCATAGAGATAGAACTTGAAACTGCTTTATTGTGTCAAGTTTCAAAGAGCTAGCACAAACCGTGTTTGATTTAGAGTTCCAAATACATGTATCCCTATAGGAGAAAACAGAGTGAAACCTAAAAATGAAAACGGTTACTGCAAA
>NW_027523552.1:0-45511 GCF_052094955.1 Ictidomys tridecemlineatus
AGGGATACATGTATTTGGAACTCTAAATCAAACACGGTTTTGTGCTAGCTCTTTGAAACTTGACACAATAAAGCAGTTTCAGGTTCTATCTCTATGGTTTGTTTGCTGTTGATGTAGCCCTAAGCAGAGACTGGCGAGAATCACTTTCATGGAAAGGGCCTGCCAAGCTTCCAAAAAACTACGAGTTGCCTGAAATCTCAGCAAACAGTTTTTCACCCAATCTTGATGATACTTTCAGGGAATGATCAGTACACCAAGCCCACTTGGCTCGCCAAATTTCGTTCTTCTAGGTTAAACCGTTCGTTGGCAGTAACCCGTTTCATTTTGAGGTTTCACTCTGTTTTCTCCTATAGGGATACATGTATTTGGAACTCTAAATCAAACACGGTTTGTGCTAGCTCTTTGAAACTTGACACAATAAAGCAGTTTCAGGTTCTATCTCTATGGTTTGTTTGCTGTTGATGTAGCCCTAAGCAGAGACTGGCGAGAATCACTTTCATGGAAAGGGCCTGCCAAGCTTCCAAAAAACTACGAGTTGCCTGAAATCTCAGCAAACAGTTTTTCACCCAATCTTGATGATACTTTCAGGGAATGATCAGTACACCAAGCCCACTTGGCTCGCCAAATTTCGTTCTTCTAGGTTAAACCGTTCGTTGGCAGTAACCCGTTTCATTTTGAGGTTTCACTCTGTTTTGTCCTATAGGGATACATGTATTTGGAACTCTAAATCAAACACGGTTTGTGCTAGCTCTTTGAAACTTGACACAATAAAGCAGTTTCAGGTTCTATCTCTATGGTTTGTTTGCTGTTGATGTAGCCCTAAGCAGAGACTGGCGAGAATCACTTTCATGGAAAGGGCCTGCCAAGCTTCCAAAAAACTACGAGTTGCCTGAAATCTCAGCAAACACTTTTCACCCAATCTTGATGATACTTTCAGGGAATGATCAGTACACCAAGCCCACTTGGCTCGCCAAATTTCGTTCTTCTCGGTTAAACCGTTCGTTGGCAGTAACAGGTTTCATTTTGAGGTTTCACTCTGTTTTCTCCTATAGGATACGTGTATTTGGAACTCTAAATCAAACACGGTTTGTGCTAGCTCTTTGAAACCTGACACAATAAAGCAGTTTCAGGTTCTATCTCTATGGTTTGTTTGCTGTTGATGTAGCCCTAAGCAGAGACTGGCGAGAATCACTTTCATGGAAAGGGCCTGCCAAGCTTCCAAAAAACTACGAGTTGCCTGAAATCTCAGCAAACACTTTTTCACCTAATCTTGATGATACTTTCAGGGAATGATCAGTACACCAAGCCACTTGGCTCGCCAAATTTCGTTCTTCTAGGTTAAACCGTTCGTTGGCAGTAACAGGTTTCATTTTGAGGTTTCACTCTGTTTTCTCCTATAGGGATACATGTATTTGGAACTCTAAATCAAACACGGTTTGTGCTAGCTCTTTGAAACTTGACACAATAAAGCAGTTTCAGGTTCTATCTCTATGGTTTGTTTGCTGTTGATGTAGCCCTAAGCAGAGACTGGCGAGAATCACTTTCATGGAAAGGGCCTGCCAAGCTTCCAAAAAACTACGAGTTGCCTGAAATCTCAGCAAACAGTTTTTCACCCAATCTTGATGATACTTTCAGGGAATGATCAGTACACCAAGCCCACTTGGCTTGCAAATTTCGTTCTTCTAGGTTAAACCGTTCGTTGGCAGTAACAGGTTTCATTTTGAGGTTTCACTCTGTTTTCTCCTATAGGGATACATGTATTTGGAACTCTAAATCAAACACGGTTTGTGCTAGCTCTTTGAAACTTGACACAATAAAGCAGTTTCAGGTTCTATCTCTATGGTTTGTTTGCTGTTGATGTAGCCCTAAGCAGAGACTGGCGAGAATCACTTTCATGGAAAGGGCCTGCCAAGCTTCCAAAAAACTACGAGTTGCCTGAAATCTCAGCAAACAGTTTTTCACCCAATCTTGATGATACTTTCAGGGAATGATCAGTACACCAAGCCCACTTGGCTCGCCAAATTTTGTTCTTCTAGGTTAAACCGTTCGTTGGCAGTAACAGGTTTCATTTTGAGGTTTCACTCTGTTTTCTCCTATAGGGATACATATATTTGGAACTCTAAATCAAACACGGTTTGTGCTAGATCTTTGAAACTTGACACAATAAAGCAGTTTCAGGTTCTATCTCTATGGTTTGTTTGCTGTTGATGTAGCCCTAAGCAGAGACTGGCGAGAATCACTTTCATGGAAAGGGCCTGCCAAGCTTCCAAAAAACTACGAGTTGCCTGAAATATCAGCAAACACTTTTTCACCCAATCTTGATGATACTTTCAGGGAATGATCAGTACACCAAGCCCACTTGGCTCGCCAAATTTCGTTCTTCTAGGTTAAACCATTCATTTGCAGTAACCGTTTTTCATTTTGAGGTTTCACTCTGTTTTCTCCTATAGGGATACATGTATTTGGAACTCTAAATCAAACACGGTTTGTGCTAGCTCTTTGAAACTTGACACAATAAAGCAGTTTCAGGTTCTATCTCTATGGTTTGTTTGCTGTTGATGTAGCCCTAAGCAGAGACTGGCGAGAATCACTTTCATGGAAAGGGCCTGCCAAGCTTCCAAAAAACTACGAGTTGCCTGAAATCTCAGCAAACAGTTTTTCACCCAATCTTGATGATACTTTCAGGGAATGATCAGTACACCAATCCCACTTGGCTCGCCAAATTTTGTTCTTCTAGGTTAAACCGTTCGTTGGCAGTAACAGGTTTCATTTTGAGGTTTCACTCTGTTTTCTCCTATAGGGATACATATATTTGGAACTCTAAATCAAACACGGTTTGTGCTAGATCTTTGAAACTTGACACAATAAAGCAGTTTCAGGTTCTATCTCTATGGTTTGTTTGCTGTTGATGTAGCCCTAAGCAGAGACTGGCGAGAATCACTTTCATGGAAAGGGCCTGCCAAGCTTCCAAAAAACTACGAGTTGCCTGAAATCTCAGCAAACAGTTTTTCACCCAATCTTGATGATACTTTCAGGGAATGATCAGTACACCAAGCCCACTTGACTCGCCAAATTTCGTTCTTCTAGGTTAAACCGTCGTTGGCAGTAACCCTTTTCATTTTGAGGTTTCACTCAGTTTTGTCCTATAGGGATACATGTATTTGGAACTCTAAATCAAACACGGTTTGTGCTAGCTCTTTGAAACTTGACACAATAAAGCAGTTTCAGGTTCTATCTCTATGGTTTGTTTGCTGTTGATGTAGCCCTAAGCAGAGACTGGCGAGAATCACTTTCATGGAAAGGGCCTGCCAAGCTTCCAAAAAACTACGAGTTGCCTGAAATCTCAGCAAACACTTTATCACCCAATCTTGATGATACTTTCAGGTAATGATCAGTACACCAAGCCCACTTGGCTCGCCAAATTTCGTTCTTCTAGGTTAAACCGTTCGTTGGCAGTAACAGGTTTCATTTTGAGGTTTCACTCTGTTTTCTCCTATAGGGATACGTGTATTTGGAACTCTAAATCAAACACGGTTTGTGCTAGCTCTTTGAAACCTGACACAATAAAGCAGTTTCAGGTTCTATCTCTATGGTTTGTTTGCTGTTGATGTAGCCCTAAGCAGAGACTGGCGAGAATCACTTTCATGGAAAGGGCCTGCCAAGCTTCCAAAAAACTACGAGTTGCCTGAAATCTCAGCAAACACTTTTTCACCCAATCTTGATGATACTTTCAGGGAATGATCAGTACACCAAGCCCACTTGGCTCGCCAAATTTCGTTCTTCTAGGTTAAACCATTCATTTGCAGTAACCGTTTCCATTTTGAGGTTTCACTCTGTTTTCTCCTATAGGGATACATGTATTTGGAACTCTAAATCAAACACGGTTTGTGCTTGCTCTTTGAAACTTGACACAATAAAGCAGTTTCAGGTTCTATCTCTATGGTTTGTTTGCTGTTGATGTAGCCCTAAGCAGAGACTGGCGAGAATTCACTTTCATGGAAAGGGCCTGCCAAGCTTCCAAAAAACTACGAGTTGCCTGAAATCTCAGCAAACAGTTTTTCACCCAATCTTGATGATACTTTCAGGGAATGATCAGTACACCAATCCCACTTGGCTCGCCAAATTTTGTTCTTCTAGGTTAAACCGTTCGTTGGCAGTAACAGGTTTCATTTTGAGGTTTCACTCTGTTTTCTCCTATAGGGATACATATATTTGGAACTCTAAATCAAACACGGTTTGTGCTAGCTCTTTGAAACTTGACACAATAAAGCAGTTTCAGGTTCTATCTCTATGGTTTGTTTGCTGTTGATGTAGCCCTAAGCAGAGACTGGCGAGAATCACTTTCATGGAAAGGGCCTGCCAAGCTTCCAAAAAACTACGAGTTGCCTGAAATCTCAGCAAACAGTTTTTCACCAAATCTTGATGATACTTTCAGGGAATGATCAGTACACCAAGCCCACTTGGCTCGCCAAATTTCGTTCTTCTAGGTTAAAACCGTTCGTTGGCAGTAACCCGTTTCATTTTGAGGTTTCACTCAGTTTTGTCCTATAGGGATACATGTATTTGGAACTCTAAATCAAACACGGTTTGTGCTAGCTCTTTGAAACTTGACACAATAAAGCAGTTTCAGGTTCTATCTCTATGGTTTGTTTGCTGTTGATGTAGCCCTAAGCAGAGACTGGCGAGAATCACTTTCATGGAAAGGGCCTGCCAAGCTTCCAAAAAACTACGAGTTGCCTGAAATCTCAGCAAACACTTTTTCACCCAATCTTGATGATACTTTCAGGGAATGATCAGTACACCAAGCCCACTTGGCTCGCCAAATTTCGTTCTTCTAGGTTAAACCGTTCGTTGGCAGTAACAGGTTTCATTTTGAGGTTTCACTCTGTTTTCTCCTATAGGGATACATGTATTTGGAACTCTAAATCAAACACGGTTTGTGCTAGCTCTTTGAAACTTGACACAATAAAGCAGTTTCAGGTTCTATCTCTATGGTTTGTTTGCTGTTGATGTAGCCCTAAGCAGAGACTGGCGAGAATCACTTTCATGGAAAGGGCCTGCCAAGCTTCCAAAAAACTACGAGTTGCCTGAAATCTCAGCAAACAGTTTTTCACCCAATCTTGATGATACTTTCAGGGAATGATCAGTACACCAAGCCCACTTGGCTCGCCAAATTTCGTTCTTCTAGGTTAAAACCGTTCGTTGGCAGTAACAGGTTTCATTTTGAGGTTTCACTCTGTTTTCTCCTATAGGGATACATATATTTGGAACTCTAAATCAAACACTGTTTGTGCTAGATCTTTGAAACTTGACACAATAAAGCAGTTTCAGGTTCTATCTCTATGGTTTGTTTGCTGTTGATGTAGCCCTAAGCAGAGACTGGCGAGAATCACTTTCATGGAAAGGGCCTGCCAAGCTTCCAAAAAACTACGAGTTGCCTGAAATATCAGCAAACACTTTTTCACCCAATCTTGATGATACTTTCAGGGAATGATCAGTACACCAAGCCCACTTGGCTCGCCAAATTTCGTTCTTCTAGGTTAAACCATTCATTTGCAGTACCGTTTTCATTTTGAGGTTTCACTCTGTTTTCTCCTATAGGGATACATGTATTTGGAACTCTAAATCAAACACGGTTTGTGCTAGCTCTTTGAAACTTGACACAATAAAGCAGTTTCAGGTTCTATCTCTATGGTTTGTTTGCTGTTGATGTAGCCCTAAGCAGAGACTGGCGAGAATCACTTTCATGGAAAGGGCCTGCCAAGCTTCCAAAAAACTACGAGTTGCCTGAAATCTCAGCAAACAGTTTTTCACCCAATCTTGATGATACTTTCAGGGAATGATCAGTACACCAATCCCACTTGGCTCGCCAAATTTTGTTCTTCTAGGTTAAACCGTTCGTTGGCAGTAACAGGTTTCATTTTGAGGTTTCACTCTGTTTTCTCCTATAGGGATACATATATTTGGAACTCTAAATCAAACACGGTTTGTGCTAGATCTTTGAAACTTGACACAATAAAGCAGTTTCAGGTTCTATCTCTATGGTTTGTTTGCTGTTGATGTAGCCCTAAGCAGAGACTGGCGAGAATCACTTTCATGGAAAGGGCCTGCCAAGCTTCCAAAAAACTACGAGTTGCCTGAAATCTCAGCAAACAGTTTTTCACCCAATCTTGATGATACTTTCAGGGAATGATCAGTACACCAAGCCCACTTGGCTTGCCAAATTTCGTTCTTCTAGGTTAAACCGTTCGTTGGCAGTAACAGGTTTCATTTTGAGGTTTCACTCTGTTTTCTCCTATAGGGATACATGTATTTGGAACTCTAAATCAAACACGGTTTGTGCTAGCTCTTTGAAACTTGACACAATAAAGCAGTTTCAGGTTCTATCTCTATGGTTTGTTTGCTGTTGATGTAGCCCTAAGCAGAGACTGGCGAGAATCACTTTCATGGAAAGGGCCTGCCAAGCTTCCAAAAAACTACGAGTTGCCTGAAATCTCAGCAAACAGTTTTTCACCCAATCTTGATGATACTTTCAGGGAATGATCAGTACACCAAGCCCACTTGGCTCGCCAAATTTCGTTCTTCTAGGTTAAACCGTTCGTTGGCAGTAACAGGTTTCATTTTGAGGTTTCACTCTGTTTTCTCCTATAGGGATACATATATTTGGAACTCTAAATCAAACACGGTTTGTGCTAGATCTTTGAAACTTGACACAATAAAGCAGTTTCAGGTTCTATCTCTATGGTTTGTTTGCTGTTGATGTAGCCCTAAGCAGAGACTGGCGAGAATCACTTTCATGGAAAGGGCCTGCCAAGCTTCCAAAAAACTACGAGTTGCCTGAAATATCAGCAAACACTTTTTCACCCAATCTTGATGATACTTTCAGGGAATGATCAGTACACCAAGCCCACTTGGCTCGCCAAATTTCGTTCTTCTAGGTTAAACCATTCATTTGCAGTAACCGTTTTCATTTTGAGGTTTCACTCTGTTTTCTCCTATAGGGATACATGTATTTGGAACTCTAAATCAAACACGGTTTGTGCTAGCTCTTTGAAACTTGACACAATAAAGCAGTTTCAGGTTCTATCTCTATGGTTTGTTTGCTGTTGATGTAGCCCTAAGCAGAGACTGGCGAGAATCACTTTCATGGAAAGGGCCTGCCAAGCTTCCAAAAAACTACGAGTTGCCTGAAATCTCAGCAAACAGTTTTTCACCCAATCTTGATGATACTTTCAGGGAATGATCAGTACACCAATCCCACTTGGCTCGCCAAATTTTGTTCTTCTAGGTTAAACCGTTCGTTGGCAGTAACAGGTTTCATTTTGAGGTTTCACTCTGTTTTCTCCTATAGGGATACATATATTTGGAACTCTAAATCAAACACGGTTTGTGCTAGATCTTTGAAACTTGACACAATAAAGCAGTTTCAGGTTCTATCTCTATGGTTTGTTTGCTGTTGATGTAGCCCTAAGCAGAGACTGGCGAGAATCACTTTCATGGAAAGGGCCCTGCCAAGCTTCCAAAAAACTACGAGTTGCCTGAAATCTCAGCAAACAGTTTTTCACCCAATCTTGATGATACTTTCAGGGAATGATCAGTACACCAAGCCCACTTGACTCGCCAAATTTCGTTCTTCTAGGTTAAACCGTTCGTTGGCAGTAACCCTTTTCATTTTGAGGTTTCACTCAGTTTTGTCCTATAGGGATACATGTATTTGGAACTCTAAATCAAACACGGTTTGTGCTAGCTCTTTGAAACTTGACACAATAAAGCAGTTTCAGGTTCTATCTCTATGGTTTGTTTGCTGTTGATGTAGCCCTAAGCAGAGACTGGCGAGAATCACTTTCATGGAAAGGGCCTGCCAAGCTTCCAAAAAACTACGAGTTGCCTGAAATCTCAGCAAACACTTTATCACCCAATCTTGATGATACTTTCAGGTAATGATCAGTACACCAAGCCCACTTGGCTCGCCAAATTTCGTTCTTCTAGGTTAAACCGTTCGTTGGCAGTAACAGGTTTCATTTTGAGGTTTCACTCTGTTTTCTCCTATAGGGATACGTGTATTTGGAACTCTAAATCAAACACGGTTTGTGCTAGCTCTTTGAAACCTGACACAATAAAGCAGTTTCAGGTTCTATCTCTATGGTTTGTTTGCTGTTGATGTAGCCCTAAGCAGAGACTGGCGAGAATCACTTTCATGGAAAGGGCCTGCCAAGCTTCCAAAAAACTACGAGTTGCCTGAAATCTCAGCAAACACTTTTTCACCCAATCTTGATGATACTTTCAGGGAATGATCAGTACACCAAGCCCACTTGGCTCGCCAAATTTCGTTCTTCTAGGTTAAACCATTCATTTGCAGTAACCGTTTCCATTTTGAGGTTTCACTCTGTTTTCTCCTATAGGGATACATGTATTTGGAACTCTAAATCAAACACGGTTTGTGCTAGCTCTTTGAAACTTGACACAATAAAGCAGTTTCAGGTTCTATCTCTATGGTTTGTTTGCTGTTGATGTAGCCCTAAGCAGAGACTGGCGAGAATCACTTTCATGGAAAGGGCCTGCCAAGCTTCCAAAAAACTACGAGTTGCCTGAAATCTCAGCAAACAGTTTTTCACCCAATCTTGATGATACTTTCAGGGAATGATCAGTACACCAATCCCACTTGGCTCGCCAAATTTTGTTCTTCTAGGTTAAACCGTTCGTTGGCAGTAACAGGTTTCATTTTGAGGTTTCACTCTGTTTTCTCCTATAGGGATACATATATTTGGAACTCTAAATCAAACACGGTTTGTGCTAGCTCTTTGAAACTTGACACAATAAAGCAGTTTCAGGTTCTATCTCTATGGTTTGTTTGCTGTTGATGTAGCCCTAAGCAGAGACTGGCGAGAATCACTTTCATGGAAAGGGCCTGCCAAGCTTCCAAAAAACTACGAGTTGCCTGAAATCTCAGCAAACAGTTTTTCACCAATCTTGATGATACTTTCAGGGAATGATCAGTACACCAAGCCCACTTGGCTCGCCAAATTTCGTTCTTCTAGGTTAAACCGTTCGTTGGCAGTAACCCGTTTCATTTTGAGGTTTCACTCAGTTTTGTCCTATAGGGATACATGTATTTGGAACTCTAAATCAAACACGGTTTTGTGCTAGCTCTTTGAAACTTGACACAATAAAGCAGTTTCAGGTTCTATCTCTATGGTTTGTTTGCTGTTGATGTAGCCCTAAGCAGAGACTGGCGAGAATCACTTTCATGGAAAGGGCCTGCCAAGCTTCCAAAAAACTACGAGTTGCCTGAAATCTCAGCAAACACTTTTTCACCCAATCTTGATGATACTTTCAGGGAATGATCAGTACACCAAGCCCACTTGGCTCGCCAAATTTCGTTCTTCTAGGTTAAACCGTTCGTTGGCAGTAACAGGTTTCATTTTGAGGTTTCACTCTGTTTTCTCCTATAGGGATACATGTATTTGGAACTCTAAATCAAACACGGTTTGTGCTAGCTCTTTGAAACTTGACACAATAAAGCAGTTTCAGGTTCTATCTCTATGGTTTGTTTGCTGTTGATGTAGCCCTAAGCAGAGACTGGCGAGAATCACTTTCATGGAAAGGGCCTGCCAAGCTTCCAAAAAACTACGAGTTGCCTGAAATCTCAGCAAACAGTTTTTCACCCAATCTTGATGATACTTTCAGGAATGATCAGTACACCAAGCCCACTTGGCTCGCCAAATTTCGTTCTTCTAGGTTAAACCGTTCGTTGGCAGTAACAGGTTTCATTTTGAGGTTTCACTCTGTTTTCTCCTATAGGGATACATATATTTGGAACTCTAAATCAAACACTGTTTGTGCTAGATCTTTGAAACTTGACACAATAAAGCAGTTTCAGGTTCTATCTCTATGGTTTGTTTGCTGTTGATGTAGCCCTAAGCAGAGACTGGCGAGAATCACTTTCATGGAAAGGGCCTGCCAAGCTTCCAAAAAACTACGAGTTGCCTGAAATATCAGCAACACTTTTTCACCAATCTTGATGATACTTTCAGGGAATGATCAGTACACCAAGCCCACTTGGCTCGCCAAATTTCGTTCTTCTAGGTTAAACCATTCATTTGCAGTAACCGTTTTCATTTTGAGGTTTCACTCTGTTTTCTCCTATAGGGATACATGTATTTGGAACTCTAAATCAAACACGGTTTGTGCTAGCTCTTTGAAACTTGACACAATAAAGCAGTTTTCAGGTTCTATCTCTATGGTTTGTTGCTGTTGATGTAGCCCTAAGCAGAGACTGGCGAGAATCACTTTCATGGAAAGGGCCTGCCAAGCTTCCAAAAAACTAGAGTTGCCTGAAATCTCAGCAAACAGTTTTTCACCCAATCTTGATGATACTTTCAGGGAATGATCAGTACACCAATCCCACTTGGCTCGCCAAATTTTGTTCTTCTAGGTTAAACCGTTCGTTGGCAGTAACAGGTTTCATTTTGAGGTTTCACTCTGTTTTCTCCTATAGGGATACATATATTTGGAACTCTAAATCAAACACGGTTTGTGCTAGATCTTTGAAACTTGACACAATAAAGCAGTTTCAGGTTCTATCTCTATGGTTTGTTTTGCTGTTGATGTAGCCCTAAGCAGAGACTGGCGAGAATCACTTTCATGGAAAGGGCCTGCCAAGCTTCCAAAAAACTACTAGTTGCCTGAAATCTCAGCAACAGTTTTCACCCAATCTTGATGATACTTTCAGGGAATGATCAGTACACCAAGCCCACTTGGCTCGCCAAATTTCGTTCTTCTAGGTAAACCGTTCGTTGGCAGTAACCCGTTTCATTTTGAGGTTTCACTCAGTTTTGTCCTATAGGATACATGTATTTGGAACTCTAAATCAAACACGGTTTGTGCTAGCTCTTTGAAACTTGACACAATAAAGCAGTTTCAGGTTCTATCTCTATGGTTTGTTTGCTGTTGATGTAGCCCTAAGCAGAGACTGGCGAGAATCACTTTCATGGAAAGGGCCTGCCAAGCTTCCAAAAAACTACGAGTTGCCTGAAATCTCAGCAAACACTTTTTCACCCAATCTTGATGATACTTTCAGGTAATGATCAGTACACCAAGCCCACTTGGCTCGCCAAATTTCGTTCTTCTAGGTTAAACCGTTCGTTGGCAGTAACAGGTTTCATTTGAGGTTTCACTCTGTTTTCTCCTATAGGGATACGTGTATTTGGAACTCTAAATCAAACATGGTTTGTGCTAGCTCTTTGAAACCTGACACAATAAAGCAGTTTCAGGTTCTATCTCTATGGTTTGTTTGCTGTTGATGTAGCCCTAAGCAGAGACTGGCGAGAATCACTTTCATGGAAAGGGCCTGCCAAGCTTCCAAAAAACTACGAGTTGCCTGAAATCTCAGCAAACACTTTTTCACCCAATCTTGATGATACTTTCAGGGAATGATCAGTACACCAAGCCCACTTGGCTCGCCAAATTTCGTTCTTCTAGGTTAAACCATTCACTTGCAGTAACCGTTTCCATTTTGAGGTTTCACTCTGTTTTCTCCTATAGGGATACATGAATTTGGAACTCTAAATCAACCACGGTTTGTGCTAGCTCTTTGAAACTTGACACAATTAAAGCAGTTTCAGGTCTATCTCTATGGTTTGTTTGCTGTTGATGAAGCCCTAAAGCAGAGACTGGCGAGAATCCACTTCATGGAAAGGGCCTGTCAAGCTTCCAAAAAACTACGAGTTGCCTGAAATCTCAGCAAACAGTTTTTCACCCAATCTTGATGATACTTTCAGGGAATGATCAGTACACCAATCCCACTTGGCTCGCCAAATTTTGTTCTTCTAGGTTAAACCGTTCGTTGGCAGTAACAGGTTTCATTTTGAGGTTTCACTCTGTTTTCTCCTATAGGGATACATATATTTGGAACTCTAAATCAAACACGGTTTGTGCTAGCTCTTTGAAACTTGACACAATAAAGCAGTTTCAGGTTCTATCTCTATGGTTTGTTTGCTGTTGATGTAGCCCTAAGCAGAGACTGGCGAGAATCACTTTCATGGAAAGGGCCTGCCAAGCTTCCAAAAACTACGAGTTGCCTGAAATCTCAGCAAAGAGTTTTTCACCCAATCTTGATGATACTTTCAGGGAATGATCAGTACACCAAGCCCACTTGGCTCGCAAATTTTCGTTCTTCTAGGTTAAACCGTTCGTTGGCAGTAACCCGTTTCATTTTGAGGTTTCACTCAGTTTTGTCCTATAGGGATACATGTATTTGGAACTCTAAATCAAACACGGTTGTGCTAGCTCTTTGAAACTTGACACAATAAAGCAGTTTCAGGTTCTATCTCTATGGTTTGTTTGCTGTTGATGTAGCCCTAAGCAGAGACTGGCGAGAATCACTTTCATGGAAAGGGCCTGCCAAGCTTCCAAAAAACTACGAGTTGCCTGAAATATCAGCAAACACTTTTTCACCCAATCTTGATGATACTTTCAGGGAATGATCAGTACACCAAGCCCACTTGGCTCGCCAAATTTCGTTCTTCTAGGTTAAACCGTTCGTTGGCAGTAACAGGTTTCATTTTGAGGTTTCACTCTGTTTTCTCCTATAGGGATACATATATTTGGAACTCTAAATTCAAACACTGTTTGTGCTAGATCTTTGAAACTTGACACAATAAAGCAGTTTCAGGTTCTATCTCTATGGTTTGTTTGCTGTTGATGTAGCCCTAAGCAGAGACTGGCGAGAATCACTTTCATGGAAAGGGCCTGCCAAGCTTCCAAAAAACTACGAGTTGCCTGAAATCTCAGCAAACACTTTTTCACCCAATCTTGATGATACTTTCAGGGAATGATCAGTACACCAAGCCCACTTGGCTCGCCAAATTTCGTTCTTCTAGGTTAAACCATTCATTTGCAGTAACCGTTTTCATTTTGAGGTTTCACTCTGTTTTCTCCTATAGGGATACCTGTATTTGGAACTCTAAATCAAACACGGTTTGTGCTAGCTCTTTGAAACTTGACACAATAAAGCAGTTTCAGGTTCTATCTCTATGGTTTGTTTTGCTGTTGATGTAGCCCTAAGCAGAGACTGGCGAGAATCACTTTCATGGAAAGGGCCTGCCAAGCTTCCAAAAAACTACGAGTTGCCTGAAATCTCAGCAAACAGTTTTTCACCCAATCTTGATGATACTTTCAGGGAATGATCAGTACACCAATCCCACTTGGCTCGCCAATTTTGTTCTTCTAGTTAAACCGTTCGTTGGCAGTAACAGGTTTCATTTTGAGGTTTCACTCTGTTTTCTCCTATAGGGATACATATATTTGGAACTCTAAATCAAACACGGTTTGTGCTAGATCTTTGAAACTTGACACAATAAAGCAGTTTCAGGTTCTATCTCTATGGTTTGTTTGCTGTTGATGTAGCCCTAAGCAGAGACTGGCGAGAATCACTTTCATGGAAAGGGCCTGCCAAGCTTCCAAAAAACTACGAGTTGCCTGAAATCTCAGCAAACAGTTTTTCACCCAATCTTGATGATACTTTCAGGGAATGATCAGTACACCAAGCCCACTTGGCTCGCCAATTTCGTTCTTCTAGGTTAAACCGTTCGTTGGCAGTAACCCGTTTCATTTTGAGGTTTCACTCAGTTTTCTCCTATAGGGATACATGTATTTGGAACTCTAAATCAAACACGGTTTTGTGCTAGCTCTTTGAAACTTGACACAATAAAGCAGTTTCAGGTTCTATCTCTATGGTTTGTTTGCTGTTGATGTAGCCCTAAGCAGAGACTGGCGAGAATCACTTTCATGGAAAGGGCCTGCCAAGCTTCCAAAAAACTACGAGTTGCCTGAAATCTCAGCAAACACTTTTTCACCCAATCTTGATGATACTTTCAGGTAATGATCAGTACACCAAGCCCACTTGGCTCGCCAAATTTCGTTCTTCTAGGTTAAACCGTTCGTTGGCAGTAACAGGTTTCATTTTGAGGTTTTACTCTGTTTTCTCCTATAGGGATACGTGTATTTGGAACTCTAAATCAAACACGGTTTGTGCTAGCTCTTTGAAACCTGACACAATAAAGCAGTTTCAGGTTCTATCTCTATGGTTTGTTTGCTGTTGATGTAGCCCTAAGCAGAGACTGGCGAGAATCACTTTCATGGAAAGGGCCTGCCAAGCTTCCAAAAAACTACGAGTTGCCTGAAATCTCAGCAAACACTTTTTCACCCAATCTGGATGATACTTTCAGGGAATGATCAGTACACCAAACCCACTTGGCTCGCCAAATTTCGTTCTTCTAGGTTAAACCATTCATTTGCAGTAACCGTTTCCATTTTGAGGTTTCACTCTGTTTTCTCCTATAGGGATACATGTATTTGGAACTCTAAATCAAACACGGTTTGTGCTAGCTCTTTGAAACTTGACACAATAAAGCAGTTTCAGGTTCTATCTCTATGGTTTGTTTGCTGTTGATGTAGCCCTAAGCAGAGAATGGCGAGAATCACTTTCATGGAAAGGGCCTGCCAAGCTTCCAAAAAACTACGAGTTGCCTGAAACCTCAGCAAACAGTTTTTCACCCAATCTTGATGATACTTTCAGGGAATGATCAGTACACCAATCCCACTTGGCTCGCCAAATTTTGTTCTTCTAGGTTAAACCGTTCGTTGGCAGTAACAGGTTTCATTTTGAGGTTTCACTCTGTTTTCTCCTATAGGGATACATATATTTGGAACTCTAAATCAAACACGGTTTGTGCTAGCTCTTTGAAACTTGACACAATAAAGCAGTTTCAGGTTCTATCTCTATGGTTTGTTTGCTGTTGATGTAGCCCTAAGCAGAGACTGGCGAGAATCACTTTCATGGAAAGGGCCTGCCAAGCTTCCAAAAAACTACGAGTTGCCTGAAATCTCAGCAAACACTTTTTCACCCAATCTTGATGATACTTTCAGGGAATGATCAGTACACCAAGCCCACTTGGCTCGCCAAATTTCGTTCTTCTAGGTTAAACCATTCATTTGCAGTAACCGTTTTCATTTTGAGGTTTCACTCTGTTTTCTCCTATAGGGATACATGTATTTGGAACTCTAAATCAAACACGGTTTGTGCTAGCTCTTTGAAACTTGACACAATAAAGCAGTTTCAGGTTCTATCTCTATGGTTTGTTTGCTGTTGATGTAGCCCTAAGCAGAGACTGGCGAGAATCACTTTCATGGAAAGGGCCTGCCAAGCTTCCAAAAAACTACGAGTTGCCTGAAATCTCAGCAAACAGTTTTTCACCCAATCTTGATGATACTTTCAGGGAATGATCAGTACACCAATCCCACTTGGCTCGCCAAATTTTGTTCTTCTAGGTTAAACCGTTCGTTGGCAGTAACAGGTTTCATTTTGAGGTTTCACTCTGTTTTCTCCTATAGGGATACATATATTTGGAACTCTAAATCAAACACGGTTTGTGCTAGATCTTTGAAACTTGACACAATAAAGCAGTTTCAGGTTCTATCTCTATGGTTTGTTTGCTGTTGATGTAGCCCTAAGCAGAGACTGGCGAGAATCACTTTCATGGAAAGGGCCTGCCAAGCTTCCAAAAAACTACGAGTTGCCTGAAATCTCAGCAAACAGTTTTTCACCCAATCTTGATGATACTTTCAGGGAATGATCAGTACACCAAGCCCACTTGGCTCGCCAAATTTCGTTCTTCTAGGTTAAACCGTTCGTTGGCAGTAACCCGTTTCATTTTGAGGTTTCACTCAGTTTTGTCCTATAGGGATACATGTATTTGGAACTCTAAATCAAACACGGTTTGTGCTAGCTCTTTGAAACTTGACACAATAAAGCAGTTTCAGGTTCTATCTCTATGGTTTGTTTGCTGTTGATGTAGCCCTAAGCAGAGACTGGCGAGAATCACTTTCATGGAAAGGGCCTGCCAAGCTTCCAAAAAACTACGAGTTGCCTGAAATCTCAGCAAACACTTTTTCACCCAATCTTGATGATACTTTCAGGTAATGATCAGTACACCAAGCCCACTTGGCTCGCCAAATTTCGTTCTTCTAGGTTAAACCGTTCGTTGGCAGTAACAGGTTTCATTTTGAGGTTTTACTCTGTTTTCTCCTATAGGGATACGTGTATTTGGAACTCTAAATCAAACACGGTTTGTGCTAGCTCTTTGAAACCTGACACAATAAAGCAGTTTCAGGTTCTATCTCTATGGTTTGTTTGCTGTTCATGTAGCCCTAAGCAGAGACTGGCGAGAATCACTTTCATGGAAAGGGCCTGCCAAGCTTCCAAAAAACTACGAGTTGCCTGAAATCTCAGCAAACACTTTTTCACCCAATCTGGATGATACTTTCAGGGAATGATCAGTACACCAAACCCACTTGGCTCGCCAAATTTCGTTCTTCTAGGTTAAACCATTCATTTGCAGTAACCGTTTCCATTTTGAGGTTTCACTCTGTTTTCTCCTATAGGGATACATGTATTTGGAACTCTAAATCAAACACGGTTTGTGCTAGCTCTTTGAAACTTGACACAATAAAGCAGTTTCAGGTTCTATCTCTATGGTTTGTTTGCTGTTGATGTAGCCCTAAGCAGAGACTGGCGAGAATCACTTTCATGGAAAGGGCCTGCCAAGCTTCCAAAAAACTACGAGTTGCCTGAAATCTCAGCAAACACTTTTTCACCCAATCTTGATGATACTTTCAGGGAATGATCAGTACACCAAGCCCACTTGGCTCGCCAAATTTCGTTCTTCTAGGTTAAACCGTTCGTTGGCAGTAACCCGTTTCATTTTGAGGTTTCACTCTGTTTTGTCCTATAGGGATACATGTATTTGGAACTCTAAATCAAACACGGTTTGTGCTAGCTCTTTGAAACTTGACACAATAAAGCAGTTTCATGTTCTATCTCTATGGTTTGTTTGCTGTTGATGTAGCCCTAAGCAGAGACTGGCGAGAATCACTTTCATGGAAAGGGCCTGCCAAGCTTCCAAAAAACTACAAGTTGCCTGAAATCTCAGCAAACACTTTTTCACCCAATCTTGATGATACTTTCAGGGAATGATCAGTACACCAAGCCCACTTGGCTCGCCAAATTTCGTTCTTCTAGGTTAAACCGTTCGTTGGCAGTAACCCGTTTCATTTTGAGGTTTCACTCTGTTTTGTCCTATAGGGATACATGTATTTGGAACTCTAAATCAAACACGGTTTGTGCTAGCTCTTTGAAACTTGACACAATAAAGCAGTTTCAGGTTCTATCTCTATGGTTTGTTTGCTGTTGATGTAGCCCTAAGCAGAGACTGGCGAGAATCACTTTCATGGAAAGGGCCTGCCAAGCTTCCAAAAAACTACGAGTTGCCTGAAATCTCAGCAAACACTTTTTCACCCAATCTTGATGATACTTTCAGGTAATGATCAGTACACCAAGCCCACTTGGCTCGCCAAATTTCGTTCTTCTAGGTTAAACCGTTCGTTGGCAGTAACAGGTTTCATTTTGAGGTTTCACTCTGTTTTGTCCTAGAGGGATACATGTATTTGGAACTCTAAATCAAACACGGTTTGTGCTAGCTCTTTGAAACCTGACACAATAAAGCAGTTTCAGGTTCTATCTCTATGGTTTGTTTGCTGTTGATGTAGCCCTAAGCAGAGACTGGCGAGAATCACTTTCATGGAAAGGGCCTGCCAAGCTTCCAAAAAACTACGAGTTGCCTGAAATATCAGCAAACAGTTTTTCACCCAATCTTGATGATACTTTCAGGGAATGATCAGTACACCAATCCCACTTGGCTCGCCAAATTTTGTTCTTCTAGGTTAAACCGTTCGTTGGCAGTAACAGGTTTCATTTTGAGGTTTCACTCTGTTTTCTCCTATAGGGATACATATATTTGGAACTCTAAATCAAACACGGTTTGTGCTAGCTCTTTGAAACTTGACACAATAAAGCAGTTTCAGGTTCTATCTCTATGGTTTGTTTGCTGTTGATGTAGCCCTAAGCAGAGACTGGCGAGAATCACTTTCATGGAAAGGGCCTGCCAAGCTTCCAAAAAACTACGAGTTGCCTGAAATCTCAGCAAACACTTTTTCACCCAATCTTGATGATACTTTCAGGGAATGATCAGTACACCAAGCCCACTTGGCTCGCCAAATTTCGTTCTTCTAGGTTAAACCGTTCGTTGGCAGTAACCCGTTTCATTTTGAGGTTTCACTCTGTTTTGTCCTATAGGGATACATGTATTTGGAACTCTAAATCAAACACGGTTTGTGCTAGCTCTTTGAAACCTGACACAATAAAGCAGTTTCAGGTTCTATCTCTATGGTTTGTTTGCTGTTCATGTAGCCCTAAGCAGAGACTGGCGAGAATCACTTTCATGGAAAGGGCCTGCCAAGCTTCCAAAAAACTACGAGTTGCCTGAAATATCAGCAAACACTTTTTCACCCAATCTTGATGATACTTTCAGAGAATGATCAGTACACCAAGCCCACTTGGCTCGCCAAATTTCGTTCTTCTAGGTTAAACCATTCATTTGCAGTAACCGTTTTCATTTTGAGGTTTCACTCTGTTTTCTCCTATAGGGATACATGTATTTGGAACTCTAAATCAAACACGGTTTGTGCTAGCTCTTTGAAACTTGACACAATAAAGCAGTTTCAGGTTCTATCTCTATGGTTTGTTTGCTGTTGATGTAGCCCTAAGCAGAGACTGGCGAGAATCACTTTCATGGAAAGGGCCTGCCAAGCTTCCAAAAAACTACGAGTTGCCTGAAATCACAGCAAACAGTTTTTCATCCAATCTTGATGATACTTTCAGGGAATGATCAGTACACGAATCCCACTTGGCTCGCCAAATTTTGTTCTTCTAGGTTAAACCGTTCGTTGGCAGTAACAGGTTTCATTTTGAGGTTTCACTCTGTTTGGTCCTATAGGGATACATATATTTGGAACTCTAAATCAAACACGGTTTGTGCTAGCTCTTTGAAACTTGACACAATAAAGCAGTTTCAGGTTCTATCTCTATGGTTTGTTTGCTGTTGATGTAGCCCTAAGCAGAGACTGGCGAGAATCACTTTCATGGAAAGGGCCTGCCAAGCTTCCAAAAAACTACGAGTTGCCTGAAATCTCAGCAAACAGTTTTTCACCCAATCTTGATGATACTTTCAGGGAATGATCAGTACACCAAGCCCACTTGGCTCGCCAAATTTCGTTCTTCTAGGTTAAACCGTTCGTTGGCAGTAACCCGTTTCATTTTGAGGTTTCACTCTGTTTTCTCCTATAGGGATACATGTATTTGGAACTCTAAATCAAACACGGTTTGTGCTAGCTCTTTGAAACCTGACACAATAAAGCAGTTTCAGGTTCTATCTCTATGGTTTGTTTGCTGTTCATGTAGCCCTCAGCAGAGACTGGCGAGAATCACTTTCATGGAAAGGGCCTGCCAAGCTTCCAAAAAACTACGAGTTGCCTGAAATATCAGCAAACACTTTTTCACCCAATCTTGATGATACTTTCAGGGAATGATCAGTACACCAAGCCCACTTGGCTCGCCAAATTTCGTTCTTCTAGGTTAAACCATTCATTTGCAGTAACCGTTTTCATTTTGAGGTTTCACTCTGTTTTCTCCTATAGGGATACATGTATTTGGAACTCTAAATCAAACACGGTTTGTGCTAGCTCTTTGAAACTTGACACAATAAAGCAGTTTCAGGTTCTATCTCTATGGTTTGTTTGCTGTTGATGTAGCCCTAAGCAGAGACTGGCGAGAATCACTTTCATGGAAAGGGCCTGCCAAGCTTCCAAAAAACTACGAGTTGCCTGAAATCACAGCAAACAGTTTTTCATCCAATCTTGATGATACTTTCAGGGAATGATCAGTACACGAATCCCACTTGGCTCGCCAAATTTTGTTCTTCTAGGTTAAACCGTTCGTTGGCAGTAACAGGTTTCATTTTGAGGTTTCACTCTGTTTTCTCCTATAGGGATACATATATTTGGAACTCTAAATCAAACACGGTTTGTGCTAGCTCTTTGAAACTTGACACAATAAAGCAGTTTCAGGTTCTATCTCTATGGTTTGTTTGCTGTTGATGTAGCCCTAAGCAGAGACTGGCGAGAATCACTTTCATGGAAAGGGCCTGCCAAGCTTCCAAAAAACTACGAGTTGCCTGAAATCTCAGCAAACAGTTTTTCACCCAATCTTGATGATACTTTCAGGGAATGATCAGTACACCAAGCCCACTTGGCTCGCCAAATTTCGTTCTTCTAGGTTAAACCGTTCGTTGGCAGTAACCCGTTTCATTTTGAGGTTTCACTCTGTTTTCTCCTATAGGGATACATGTATTTGGAACTCTAAATCAAACACGGTTTGTGCTAGCTCTTTGAAACCTGACACAATAAAGCAGTTTCAGGTTCTATCTCTATGGTTTGTTTGCTGTTCATGTAGCCCTCAGCAGAGACTGGCGAGAATCACTTTCATGGAAAGGGCCTGCCAAGCTTCCAAAAAACTACGAGTTGCCTGAAATATCAGCAAACACTTTTTCACCCAATCTTGATGATACTTTCAGGGAATGATCAGTACACCAAGCCCACTTGGCTCGCCAAATTTCGTTCTTCTAGGTTAAACCATTCATTTGCAGTAACCGTTTTCATTTTGAGGTTTCACTCTGTTTTCTCCTATAGGGATACATGTATTTGGAACTCTAAATCAAACACGGTTTGTGCTAGCTCTTTGAAACTTGACACAATAAAGCAGTTTCAGGTTCTATCTCTATGGTTTGTTTGCTGTTGATGTAGCCCTAAGCAGAGACTGGCGAGAATCACTTTCATGGAAAGGGCCTGCCAAGCTTCCAAAAAACTACGAGTTGCCTGAAATCTCAGCAAACACTTTTTCACCCAATCTTGATGATACTTTCAGGTAATGATCAGTACACCAAGCCCACTTGGCTCGCCAAATTTCGTTCTTCTAGGTTAAACCGTTCGTTGGCAGTAACAGGTTTCATTTTGAGGTTTCACTCTGTTTTCTCCTATAGGGATACGTGTATTTGGAACTCTAAATCAAACACGGTTTGTGCTAGCTCTTTGAAACCTGACACAATAAAGCAGTTTCAGGTTCTATCTCTATGGTTTGTTTGCTGTTGATGTAGCCCTAAGCAGAGACTGGCGAGAATCACTTTCATGGAAAGGGCCTGCCAAGCTTCCAAAAAACTACGAGTTGCCTGAAATCTCAGCAAACACTTTTTCACCCAATCTTGATGATACTTTCAGGGAATGATCAGTACACCAAGCCCACTTGGCTCGCCAAATTTCGTTCTTCTAGGTTAAACCATTCATTTGCAGTAACCGTTTTCATTTTGAGGTTTCACTCTGTTTTCTCCTATAGGGATACATGTATTTGGAACTCTAAATCAAACACGGTTTGTGCTAGCTCTTTGAAACTTGACACAATAAAGCAGTTTCAGGTTCTATCTCTATGGTTTGTTTGCTGTTGATGTAGCCCTAAGCAGAGACTGGCGAGAATCACTTTCATGGAAAGGGGGCCTGCCAAGCTTCCCAAAAAACTACGAGTTGCCTGAAATCTCAGCAAACAGTTTTTCACCCAATCTTGATGATACTTTCAGGGAATGATCAGTACACCAATCCCACTTGGCTCGCCCAAATTTTGTTCTTCTAGGTTAAACCGTTCCTTGGCAGTAACAGGTTTCATTTTGAGGTTTCACTCTGTTTTCTCCTATAGGGATACATATATTTGGAACTCTAAATCAAACACGGTTTGTGCTAGATCTTTGAAACTTGACACAATAAAGCAGTTTCAGGTTCTATCTCTATGGTTTGTTTGCTGTTGATGTAGCCCTAAGCAGAGACTGGCGAGAATCACTTTCATGGAAAGGGCCTGCCAAGCTTCCAAAAACTACGAGTTGCCTGAAATCTCAGCAAACAGTTTTTCACCCAATCTTGATGATACTTTCAGGGAATGATCAGTACACCAAGCCCACTTGGCTGGCCAAATTTCGTTCTTCTAGGTTAAACCGTTCGTTGGCAGTAACCCATTTCATTTTGAGGTTTCACTCAGTTTTGTCCTATAGGGATACATGTATTTGGAACTCTAAATCAAACACGGTTTGTGCTAGCTCTTTGAAACTTGACACAATAAAGCAGTTTCAGGTTCTATCTCTATGGTTTGTTTGCTGTTGATGTAGCCCTAAGCAGAGACTGGCGAGAATCACTTTCATGGAAAGGGCCTGCCAAGCTTCCAAAAAACTACGAGTTGCCTGAAATCTCAGCAAACACTTTTTCACCCAATCTTGATGATACTTTCAGGTAATGATCAGTACACCAAGCCCACTTGGCTCGCCAAATTTCGTCTTCTAGGTTAAACCGTTCGTTGGCAGTAACAGGTTTCATTTTGAGGTTTCACTCTGTTTTCTCCTATAGGGATACGTGTATTTGGAACTCTAAATCAAACACGGTTTGTGCTAGCTCTTTGAAACCTGACACAATAAAGCAGTTTCAGGTTCTATCTCTATGGTTTGTTTGCTGTTGATGTAGCCCTAAGCAGAGACTGGCGAGAATCACTTTCATGGAAAGGGCCTGCCAAGCTTCCAAAAAACTACGAGTTGCCTGAAATCTCAGCAAACACTTTTTCACCCAATCTTGATGATACTTTCAGAAATGATCAGTACACCAAGCCCACTTGGCTCGCCAAATTTCGTTCTTCTAGGTTAAACCGTTCGTTGGCAGTAACAGGTTTCATTTTGAGGTTTCACTCTGTTTTCTCCTATAGGGATACGTGTATTTGGAACTCTAAATCAAACACGGTTTGTGCTAGCTCTTTGAAAACCTGACACAATAAAGCAGTTTCAGGTTCTATCTCTATGGTTTGTTTGCTGTTCATGTAGCCCTAAGCAGAGACTGGCGAGAATCACTTTCATGGAAAGGGCCTGCCAAGCTTCCAAAAAACTACGAGTTGCCTGAAATCTCAGCAAACACTTTTTCACCCAATCTTGATGATACTTTCAGGGAATGATCAGTACACCAAGCCCACTTGGCTCGCCAAATTTCGTTCTTCTAGGTTAAACCATTCATTTGCAGTAACCGTTTTCATTTTGAGGTTTCACTCTGTTTTCTCCTATAGGGATACATGTAATTTGGAACTCTAAATCAAACACGGTTTGTGCTAGCTCTTTGAAACTTGACACAATAAAGCAGTTTCAGGTTCTATCTCTATGGTTTGTTTGCTGTTGATGTAGCCCTAAGCAGAGACTGGCGAGAATCACTTTCATGGAAAGGGCCTGCCAAGCTTCCAAAAAACTACGAGTTGCCTGAAATCTCAGCAAACAGTTTTTCACCCAATCTTGATGATACTTTCAGGGAATGATCAGTACACCAATCCCACTTGGCTCGCCAAATTTTGTTCTTCTAGGTTAAACCGTTCGTTGGCAGTAACCCGTTTCATTTTTGAGGTTTCACTCTGTTTTGTCCTATAGGGATACATGTATTTGGAACTCTAAATCAAACACGGTTTGTGCTAGCTATTTGAAACTTGACACAATAAAGCAGTTTCAGGTTCTATCTCTATGGTTTGTTTGCTGTTGATGTAGCCCTAAGCAGAGACTGGCGAGAATCACTTTCATGGAAAGGGCCTGCCAAGCTTCCAAAAAACTACGAGTTGCCTGAAATCTCAGCAAACACTTTTTCACCCAATCTTGATGATACTTTCAGGGAATGATCAGTACACCACGCCCACTTGGCTCGCCAAATTTCGTTCTTCTAGGTTAAACCGTTCGTTGGCAGTAACCCGTTTCATTTTGAGGTTTCACTCTGTTTTGTCCTATAGGGATACATATATTTGGAACTCTAAATCAAACACGGTTTGTGCTAGCTCTTTGAAACTTGACACAATAAAGCAGTTTCAGGTTCTATCTCTATGGTTTGTTTGCTGTTGATGTAGCCCTAAGCAGAGACTGGCGAGAATCACTTTCATGGAAAGGGCCTGCCAAGCTTCCAAAAAACTACGAGTTGCCTGAAATCTCAGCAAACACTTTTTCACCCAATCTTGATGATACTTTCAGGTAATGATCAGTACACCAAGCCCACTTGGCTCGCCAAATTTCGTTCTTCTAGGTTAAACCGTTCGTTGGCAGTAACAGGTTTCATTTTGAGGTTTCACTCTGTTTTGTCCTATAGGGATACATGTATTTGGAACTCTAAATCAAACACGGTTTTGTGCTAGCTCTTTGAAACCTGACACAATAAAGCAGTTTCAGGTTCTATCTCTATGGTTTGTTTGCTGTTGATGTAGCCCTAAGCAGAGACTGGCAGAGAATCACTTTCATGGAAAGGGCCTGCCAAGCTTCCAAAAAACTACGAGTTGCCTGAAATATCAGCAAACACTTTTTCACCCAATCTTGATGATACTTTCAGGGAATGATCAGTACACCAAGCCCACTTGGCTCGCCAAATTTCGTTCTTCTAGGTTAAACCATTCATTTGCAGTAACCGTTTTCATTTTGAGGTTTCACTCTGTTTTCTCCTATAGGGATACATGTATTTGGAACTCTAAATCAAACACGGTTTGTGCTAGCTCTTTGAAACTTGACACAATAAAGCAGTTTCAGGTTCTATCTCTATGGTTTGTTTGCTGTTGATGTAGCCCTAAGCAGAGACTGGCGAGAATCACTTTCATGGAAAGGGCCTGCCAAGCTTCCAAAAAACTACGAGTTGCCTGAAATCTCAGCAAACAGTTTTTCACCCCAATCTTGATGATACTTTCAGGTAATGATCAGTACACCAAGCCCACTTGGCTCGCCAAATTTCGTTCTTCTAGGTTAAACCGTTCGTTGGCAGTAACAGGTTTCATTTTGAGGTTTCACTCTGTTTTGTCCTATAGGGATACATGGTATTTGGAACTCTAAATCAAACACGGTTTGTGCTAGCTCTTTGAAAGCTGACACAATAAAGCAGTTTCAGGTTCTATCTCTATGGTTTGTTTGCTGTTGATGTAGCCCTAAGCAGAGACTGGCGAGAATCACTTTCATGGAAAGGGCCTGCCAAGCTTCCAAAAAACTACGAGTTGCCTGAAATATCAGCAAACACTTTTTCACCCAATCTTGATGATACTTTCAGGGAATGATCAGTACACCAAGCCCACTTGGCTCGCCAAATTTCGGTCTTCTAGGTTAAACCATTCATTTGCAGTAACCGTTTTCATTTTGAGGTTTCACTCTGTTTTCTCCTATAGGGATACATGTATTTGGAACTCTAAATCAAACACGGTTTGTGCTAGCTCTTTGAAACATGACACAATAAAGCAGTTTCAGGTTCTATCTCTATGGTTTGTTTGCTGTTGATGTAGCCCTAAGCAGAGACTGGCGAGAATCACTTTCATGGGAAAGGGCCTGCCAAGCTTCCCAAAAAACTACGAGTTGCCTGAAATCTCAGCAAACAGTTTTTCACCCAATCTTGATGATACTTTCAGGGAATGATCAGTACACCAATCCCACTTGGCTCGCCAAATTTTGTTCTTCTAGGTTAAACCGTTCGTTGGCAGTAACAGGTTTCATTTTGAGGTTTCACTCTGTTTTCTCCTATAGGGATACATATATTTGGAACTCTAAATCAAACACGGTTTGTGCTAGCTCTTTGAAACTTGACACAATAAAGCAGTTTCAGGTTCTATCTCTATGGTTTGTTTGCTGTTGATGTAGCCCTAAGCAGAGACTGGCGAGAATCACTTTCATGGAAAGGGCCTGCCAAGCTTCCAAAAAACTACGAGTTGCCTGAAATCTCAGCAAACAGTTTTTCACCCAATCTTGATGATACTTTCAGGGAATGATGAGTACACCAATCCCACTTGGCTCGCCAAATTTTGTTCTTCTAGGTTAAACCGTTCGTTGGCAGTAACAGGTTTCATTTTGAGGTTTCACTCTGTTTTCTCCTATAGGGATACATATAATTTGGAACTCTAAATCAAACACGGTTTGTGCTAGCTCTTTGAAACTTGACACAATAAAGCAGTTTCAGGTTCTATCTCTATGGTTTGTTTGCTGTTGATGTAGCCCTAAGCAGAGACTGGCGAGAATCACTTTCATGGAAAGGGCCTGCCAAGCTTCCAAAAAAACTACGAGTTGCCTGAATCTCAGCAAACAGTTTTTCACCCAATCTTGATGATACTTTCAGGGAATGATCAGTACACCAAGCCCACTTGGCTCGCCAAATTTCGTTCTTCTAGGTTAAACCGTTCGTTGGCAGTAACCCGTTTCATTTTGAGGTTTCACTCTGTTTTGTCCTATAGGGATACATGTATTTGGAACTCTAAATCAAACACGGTTTGTGCTAGCTCTTTGAAACTTGACACAATAAAGCAGTTTCAGGTTCTATCTCTATGGTTTGTTTGCTGTTGATGTAGCCCTAAGCAGAGACTGGCGAGAATCACTTTCATGGAAAGGGCCTGCCAAGCTTCCAAAAAACTACGAGTTGCCTGAAATCTCAGCACACCCTTTTTCACCCAATCTTGATGAAACTTTCAGGTAATGATCAGTACACCAATCCCACTTGGCTCGCCAAATTTCCGTTTCTTCTAGGTTAAACCGTTCGTTGGCAGTAACCGGTTTCATTTTGAGGTTTCACTCTGTTCTCTCCTATAGGGATACATGTATTTGGAACTCTAAATCAAACACGGTTTGTGCTAGCTCTTTGAAACTTGACACAATAAAGCAGTTTCAGGTTCTATCTCTATGGTTTGTTTGCTGTTGATGTAGCCCTAAGCAGAGACTGGCGAGAATCACTTTCATGGAAAGGGCCTGCCAAGCTTCCAAAAAACTACGAGTTGCCTGAAATCTCAGCACACCCTTTTTCACCCAATCTTGATGATACTTTCAGGTAATGATCAGTACACCAAGCCCACTTGGCTCGCCAAATTTCGTTCTTCTAGGTTAAACCGTTCGTTGGCATTAACAGGTTTCATTTTGAGGTTTCACTCTGTTTTCTCCTATAGGGATACATGTATTTGGAACTCTAAATCAAACACGGTTTGTGCTAGCTCTTTGAAACCTGACCATAATAAAGCAGTTTCAGGTTCTATCTCTATGGTTTGTTTGCTGTTCATGTAGCCCTAAGCAGAGACTGGCGAGAATCACTTTCATGGAAAGGGCCTGCCAAGCTTCCAAAAAATTACGAGTTGCCTGAAATATCAGCAAACACTTTTTCACCCAATCTTGATGATACTTTCAGGGAATGATCAGTACACCAAGCCCACTTCGCTCGCCAAATTTCGTTCTTCTAGGTTAAACCATTCATTTGCAGTAACCGTTTTCATTTTGAGGTTTCACTCTGTTTTCTCCTATAGGGATACATGTATTTGGAACTCTAAATCAAACACGGTTTGTGCTAGCTCTTTGGAAACTTGACACAATAAAGCAGTTTCAGGTTCTATCTCTATGGTTTGTTTGCTGTTGATGTAGCCCTAAGCAGAGACTGGCGAGAATCACTTTCATGGAAAGGGCCTGCCAAGCTTCCAAAAAACTACGAGTTGCCTGAAATCTCAGCAAACAGTTTTTCACCCAATCTTGATGATACTTTCAGGGAATGATGAGTACACCAATCCCACTTGGCTCGCCAAATTTTGTTCTTCTAGGTTAAACCGTTCGTTGGCAGTAACAGGTTTCATTTTGAGGTTTCACTCTGTTTTCTCCTATAGGGATACATATATTTGGAACTCTAAATCAAACACGGTTTGTGCTAGCTCTTGAAACTTGACACAATAAAGCAGTTTCAGGTTCTATCTCTATGGTTTGTTTGCTGTTGATGTAGCCCTAAGCAGAGACTGGCGAGAATCACTTTCATGGAAAGGCCTGCCAAGCTTCCAAAAAACTACGAGTTGCCTGAAATCTCAGCAAACAGTTTTTCACCCCAATCTTGATGATACTTTCAGGGAATGATCAGTACACCAAGCCCACTTGACTCCGCCAAATTTCGGTCTTCTAGGTTAAACAGTTCGTTGGCAGTAACAGGTTTCATTTTGAGGTTTCACTCTGTTTTCTCCTATAGGGATACGTGTATTTGGAACTCTAAATCAAACACGGTTTGTGCTAGCTCTTTGAAACCTGACACAATAAAGCAGTTTCAGGTTTATCTCTATGGTTTGTTTGCTGTTGATGTAGCCCTAAGCAGAGACTGGCGAGAATCACTTTCATGGAAAGGGCCTGCCAAGCTTCCAAAAAAACTACGAGTTGCCTGAAATCTCAGCAAACAGTTTTTCACCCAATCTTGATGATACTTTCAGGGAATGATCAGTACACCAATCCCACTTGGCTCGCCAAATTTTGTTCTTCTAGGTTAAACCGTTCGTTGGCAGTAACAGGTTTCATTTTGAGGTTTCACTCTGTTTTCTCCTATAGGGATACATATATTTGGAACTCTAAATCAAACACGGTTTGTGCTAGATCTTTGAAACTTGACACAATAAAGCAGTTTCAGGTTCTATCTCTATGGTTTGTTTGCTGTTGATGTAGCCCTAAGCAGAGACTGGCGAGAATCACTTTCATGGAAAGGGCCTGCCAAGCTTCCAAAAAACTACGAGTTGCCTGAAATCTCAGCAAACAGTTTTTCACCCAATCTTGATGATACTTTCAGGTAATGATCAGTACACCAAGCCCACTTGGCTCGCCAAATTTCGTTCTTCTAGGTTAAACCGTTCGTTGGCAGTAACAGGTTTCATTTTGAGGTTTCACTCTGTTTTGTCCTATAGGGATACATGTATTTGGAACTCTAAATCAAACACGGTTTGTGCTAGCTCTTTGAAAGCTGACACAATAAAGCAGTTTCAGGTTCTATCTCTATGGTTTGTTTGCTGTTGATGTAGCCCTAAGCAGAGACTGGCGAGAATCACTTTCATGGAAAGGGCCTGCCAAGCTTCCAAAAAACTACGAGTTGCCTGAAATATCAGCAAACACTTTTTCACCCAATCTTGATGATACTTTCAGGGAATGATCAGTACACCAAGCCCACTTGGCTCGCCAAATTTCGGTCTTCTAGGTTAAACCATTCATTTGCAGTAACCGTTTTCATTTTGAGGTTTCACTCTGTTTTCTCCTATAGGGATACATGTATTTGGAACTCTAAATCAAACACGGTTTGTGCTAGCTCTTTGAAACATGACACAATAAAGCAGTTTCAGGTTCTATCTCTATGGTTTGTTTGCTGTTGATGTAGCCCTAAGCAGAGACTGGCGAGAATCACTTTCATGGAAAGGGCCTGCCAAGCTTCCAAAAAAACTACGAGTTGCCTGAAATCTCAGCAAACAGTTTTTCACCCAATCTTGATGATACTTTCAGGGAATGATCAGTACACCAATCCCACTTGGCTCGCCAAATTTTGTTCTTCTAGGTTAAACCGTTCGTTGGCAGTAACAGGTTTCATTTTGAGGTTTCACTCTGTTTTCTCCTATAGGGATACATATATTTGGAACTCTAAATCAAACACGGTTTGTGCTAGCTTTTTGAAACTTGACACAATAAAGCAGTTTCAGGTTCTATCTCTATGGTTTGTTTGCTGTTGATGTAGCCCTAAGCAGAGACTGGCGAGAATCACTTTCATGGAAAGGGCCTGCCAAGCTTCCAAAAAACTACGAGTTGCCTGAAATCTCAGCAAACAGTTTTTCACCCAATCTTGATGATACTTTCAGGGAATGATGAGTACACCAATCCCACTTGGCTCGCCAAATTTTGTTCTTCTAGGTTAAACCGTTCGTTGGCAGTAACAGGTTTCATTTTGAGGTTTCACTCTGTTTTCTCCTATAGGGATACATATATTTGGAACTCTAAATCAAACACGGTTTGTGCTAGCTCTTTGAAACTTGACACAATAAAGCAGTTTCAGGTTCTATCTCTATGGTTTGTTTGCTGTTGATGTAGCCCTAAGCAGAGACTGGCGAGAATCACTTTCCATGGAAAGGGCCTGCCAAGCTTCCAAAAAACTACGAGTTGCCTGAAATCTCAGCAAACAGTTTTTCACCCAATCTTGATGATACTTTCAGGGAATGATCAGTACACCAAGCCCACTTGGCTCGCCAAATTTCGTTCTTCTAGGTTAAACCGTTCGTTGGCAGTAACCCGTTTCATTTTGAGGTTTCACTCTGTTTTGTCCTATAGGGATACATGTATTTGGAACTCTAAATCAAACACGGTTTGTGCTAGCTCTTTGAAACTTGACACAATAAAGCAGTTTCAGGTTCTATCTCTATGGTTTGTTTGCTGTTGATGTAGCCCTAAGCAGAGACTGGCGAGAATCACTTTCATGGAAAGGGCCTGCCAAGCTTCCAAAAAACTACGAGTTGCCTGAAATCTCAGCAAACAGTTTTTCACCCAATCTTGATGATACTTTCAGGGAATGATCAGTACACCAAGCCCACTTGGCTCGCCAAATTTCGTTCTTCTTGGTTGAACCATTCGTTGGCAGTAACCCGTTTCATTTTGAGGTTTCACTCTGTTTTCTCCTATAGGGATACATGTATTTGGAACTCTAAATCAAACACGGTTTGTGCTAGCTCTTTGAAACTTGACACAATAAAGCAGTTTCAGGTTCTATCTCTATGGTTTGTTTGCTGTTGATGTAGCCCTAAGCAGAGACTGGCGAGAATCACTTTCATGGAAAGGGCCTGCCAAGCTTCCAAAAAACTACGAGTTGCCTGAAATCTCAGCAAACACTTTTTCACCCAATCTTGATGATACTTTCAGGTAATGATCAGTACACCAAGCCCACTTGGCTCGCCAAATTTCGTTCTTCTAGGTTAAACCGTTCGTTGGCAGTAACAGGTTTCATTTTGAGGTTTCACTCTGTTTTCTCCTATAGGGATACATGTATTTGGAACTCTAAATCAAACACGGTTTGTGCTAGCTCTTTGAAACCTGACACAATAAAGCAGTTTCAGGTTCTATCTCTATGGTTTGTTTGCTGTTCATGTAGCCCTCAGCAGAGACTGGCGAGAATCACTTTCATGGAAAGGGCCTGCCAAGCTTCCAAAAAACTACGAGTTGCCTGAAATATCAGCAAACACTTTTTCACCCAATCTTGATGATACTTTCAGGGAATGATCAGTACACCAAGCCCACTTCGCTCGCCAAATTTCGTTCTTCTAGGTTAAACCATTCATTTGCAGTAACCGTTTTCATTTTGAGGTTTCACTCTGTTTTCTCCTATAGGGATACATGTATTTGGAACTCTAAATCAAACACGGTTTGTGCTAGCTCTTTGAAACTTGACACAATAAAGCAGTTTCAGGTTCTATCTCTATGGTTTGTTTGCTGTTGATGTAGCCCTAAGCAGAGACTGGCGAGAATCACTTTCATGGAAAGGGCCTGCCAAGCTTCCAAAAAACTACGAGTTGCCTGAAATCTCAGCAAACAGTTTTCACCCAATCTTGATGATACTTTCAGGGAATGATGAGTACACCAATCCCACTTGGCTCGCCAAATTTTTGTTCTTCTAGGTTAAACCGTTCGTTGGCAGTAACAGGTTTCATTTTGAGGTTTCACTCTGTTTTCTCCTATAGGGATACATATATTTGGAACTCTAAATCAAACACGGTTTGTGCTAGCTCTTTGAAACTTGACACAATAAAGCAGTTTCAGGTTCTATCTCTATGGTTTGTTTGCTGTTGATGTAGCCCTAAGCAGAGACTGGCGAGAATCACTTTCATGGAAAGGCCTGCCAAGCTTCCAAAAAACTACGAGTTGCCTGAAATCTCAGCAAACAGTTTTTCACCCAATCTTGATGATACTTTCAGGGAATGATCAGTACACCAATCCCACTTGGCTCGCCAAAATTTGTTCTTCTAGGTTAAACCGTTCGTTGGCAGTAACAGGTTTCATTTTGAGGTTTCACTCTGTTTTCTCCTATAGGGATACATATATTTGGAACTCTAAATCAAACACGGTTTGTGCTAGATCTTTGAAACTTGACACAATAAAGCAGTTTCAGGTTCTATCTCTATGGTTTGTTTGCTGTTGATGTAGCCCTAAGCAGAGACTGGCGAGAATCACTTTCATGGAAAGGGCCTGCCAAGCTTCCAAAAAACTACGAGTTGCCTGAAATCTCAGCAAACAGTTTTTCACCCAATCTTGATGATACTTTCAGGGAATGATCAGTACACCAAGCCCACTTGGCTCGCCAAATTTCGTTCTTCTAGGTAAACCGTTCGTTGGCAGTAACCCGTTTCATTTTGAGGTTTCACTCTGTTTTCTCCTATAGGGATACATGTATTTGGAACTCTAAATCAAACACGGTTTGTGCTAGCTCTTTGAAACCTGACACAATAAAGCAGTTTCAGGTTCTATCTCTATGGTTTGTTTGCTGTTCATGTAGCCCTCAGCAGAGACTGGCGAGAATCACTTTCATGGAAAGGGCCTGCCAAGCTTCCAAAAAACTACGAGTTGCCTGAAATATCAGCAAACACTTTTTCACCCAATCTTGATGATACTTTCAGGGAATGATCAGTACACCAAGCCCACTTCGCTCGCCAAATTTCGTTCTTCTAGGTTAAACCATTCATTTGCAGTAACCGTTTTCATTTTGAGGTTTCACTCTGTTTTCTCCTATAGGGATACATGTATTTGGAACTCTAAATCAAACACGGTTTGTGCTAGCTCTTTGAAACTTGACACAATAAAGCAGTTTCAGGTTCTATCTCTATGGTTTGTTTGCTGTTGATGTAGCCCTAAGCAGAGACTGGCGAGAATCACTTTCATGGAAAGGGCCTGCCAAGCTTCCAAAAAACTACGAGTTGCCTGAAATCTCAGCAAACAGTTTTTCACCCAATCTTGATGATACTTTCAGGGAATGATGAGTACACCAATCCCACTTGGCTCGCCAAATTTCGTTCTTCTAGGTTAAACCGTTCGTTGGCAGTAACAGGTTTCATTTTGAGGTTTCACTCTGTTTTCTCCTATAGGGATACATATATTTGGAACTCTAAATCAAACACGGTTTGTGCTAGCTCTTTGAAACTTGACACAATAAAGCAGTTTTCAGGTTCTATCTCTATGGTTTGTTTGCTGTTGATGTAGCCCTAAGCAGAGACTGGCGAGAATCACTTTCATGGAAAGGCCTGCCAAGCTTCCAAAAAACTACGAGTTGCCTGAAATCTCAGCAAACAGTTTTTCACCCAATCTTGATGATACTTTCAGGGAATGATCAGTACACCAATCCCACTTGGCTCGCCAAAATTTGTTCTTCTAGGTTAAACCGTTCGTTGGCAGTAACAGGTTTCATTTTGAGGTTTCACTCTGTTTTCTCCTATAGGGATACATATATTTGGAACTCTAAATCAAACACGGTTTGTGCTAGATCTTTGAAACTTGACACAATAAAGCAGTTTCAGGTTCTATCTCTATGGTTTGTTTGCTGTTGATGTAGCCCTAAGCAGAGACTGGCGAGAATCACTTTCATGGAAAGGGCCTGCCAAGCTTCCAAAAAACTACGAGTTGCCTGAAATCTCAGCAAACACTTTTTCACCCAATCTTGATGATACTTTCAGGTAATGATCAGTACACCAAGCCCCACTTGGCTCGCCAAATTTCGTTCTTCTAGGTTAAACCGTTCGTTGGCAGTAACAGGTTTCATTTTGAGGTTTCACTCTGTTTTCTCCTATAGGGATACATGTATTTGGAACTCTAAATCAAACACGGTTTGTGCTAGCTCTTTGAAACCTGACATAATAAAGCAGTTTCAGGTTCTATCTCTATGGTTTGTTTGCTGTTCATGTAGCCCTAAGCAGAGACTGGCGAGAATCACTTTCATGGAAAGGGCCTGCCAAGCTTCCAAAAAACTACGAGTTGCCTGAAATATCAGCAAACACTTTTTCACCCAATCTTGATGATACTTTCAGGGAATGATCAGTACACCAAGCCCACTTGGCTCGCCAAATTTCGTTCTTCTAGGTTAAACCATTCATTTGCAGTAACCGTTTTCATTTTGAGGTTTCACTCTGTTTTGTCCTATAGGGATACATGTATTTGGAACTCTAAATCAAACACGGTTTGTGCTAGCTCTTTGAAACTTGACACAATAAAGCAGTTTCAGGTTCTATCTCTATGGTTTGTTTGCTGTTGATGTAGCCCTAAGCAGAGACTGGCGAGAATCACTTTCATGGGAAAGGGCCTGCCAAGCTTCCAAAAAACTACGAGTTGCCTGAAATCTCAGCAAACACTTTTTCACCCAATCTTGATGATACTTTCAGGTAATGATCAGTACACCAAGCCCACTTGGCTCGCCAAATTTCGTTCTTCTAGGTTAAACCGTTCGTTGGCAGTAACAGGTTTCATTTTGAGGTTTCACTCTGTTTTCTCCTATAGGGATACATGTATTTGGAACTCTAAATCAAACACGGTTTGTGCTAGCTCTTTGAAACCTGACATAATAAAGCAGTTTCAGGTTCTATCTCTATGGTTTGTTTGCTGTTGATGTAGCCCTAAGCAGAGACTGGCGAGAATCACTTTCATGGGAAAGGGCCTGCCAAGCTTCCAAAAAACTACGAGTTGCCTGAAATCTCAGCAAACACTTTTTCACCCAATCTTGATGATACTTTCAGGGAATGATCAGTACACCAAGCCCACTTGGCTCGCCAAATTTCGTTCTTCTAGGTTAAACCATTCATTTGCAGTAACCGTTTTCATTTTGAGGTTTCACTCTGTTTTGTCCTATAGGGATACATGTATTTGGAACTCTAAATCAAACACGGTTTGTGCTAGCTCTTTGAAACTTGACACAATAAAGGAGTTTCAGGTTCTATCTCTATGGTTTGTTTGCTGTTGATGTAGCCCTAAGCAGAGACTGGCAAGAATCACTTTCATGGAAAGGGCCTGCCAAGCTTCCAAAAAACTACGAGTTGCCTGAAATCTCAGCAAACAGTTTTTCACCCAATCTTGATGATACTTTCAGGGAATGATCAGTACACCAATCCCACTTGGCTCGCCAAATTTCGTTCTTCTAGGTTAAACCGTTCGTTGGCAGTAACAGGTTTCATTTTGAGGTTTCACTCTGTTTTCTCCTATAGGGATACATATATTTGGAACTCTAAATCAAACACGGTTTGTGCTAGCTCTTTGAAACTTGACACAATAAAGCAGTTTCAGGTTCTATCTCTATGGTTTGTTTGCTGTTGATGTAGCCCTAAGCAGAGACTGGCGAGAATCACTTTCATGGAAAGGGCCTGCCAAGCTTCCAAAAAACTACGAGTTGCCTGAAATATCAGCAAACACTTTTTCACCCAATCTTGATGATACTTTCAGGGAATGATCAGTACACCAAGCCCACTTGGTTCGCCAAATTTCGGTCTTCTAGGTTAAACCATTCATTTGCAGTAACCGTTTTCATTTTGAGGTTTCACTCTGTTTTCTCCTATAGGGATACATATATTTGGAACTCTAAATCAAACACGGTTTGTGCTAGCTCTTTGAAACCTGACACAATAAAGCAGTTTCAGGTTCTATCTCTATGGTTTGTTTGCTGTTGATGTAGCCCTAAGCAGAGACTGGCGAGAATCACTTTCATGGAAAGGGCCTGCCAAGCTTCCAAAAAACTACGAGTTGCCTGAAATCTCAGCAAACAGTTTTTCACCCAATCTTGATGATACTTTCAGGGAATGATGAGTACACCAAACCCACTTGGCTCGCCAAATTTTGTTCTTCTAGGTTAAACCGTTCGTTGGCAGTAACAGGTTTCATTTTGAGGTTTCACTCTGTTTTCTCCTATAGGGATACATATATTTGGAACTCTAAATCAAACACGGTTTGTGCTAGCTCTTTGAAACTTGACACAATAAAGCAGTTTCAGGTTCTATCTCTATGGTTTGTTTGCTGTTGATGTAGCCCTAAGCAGAGACTGGCGAGAATCACTTTCCATGGAAAGGGCCTGCCAAGCTTCCAAAAAACTACGAGTTGCCTGAAATCTCAGCAAACAGTTTTTCACCCAATCTTGATGATACTTTCAGGGAATGATCAGTACACCAAGCCCACTTGGCTCGCCAAATTTCGTTCTTCTAGGTTAAACCGTTCGTTGGCAGTAACCCGTTTCATTTTGAGGTTTCACTCTGTTTTGTCCTATAGGGATACATGTATTTGGAACTCTAAATCAAACACGGTTTGTGCTAGCTCTTTGAAAACTTGACACAATAAAGCAGTTTCAGGTTCTATCTCTATGGTTTGTTTGCTGTTGATGTGGCCCTAAGCAGAGACTGGCGAGAATCACTTTCATGGAAAGGGCCTGCCAAGCTTCCAAAAAACTACGAGTTGCCTGAAATCTCAGCAAACAGTTTTTCACCCAATCTTGATGATACTTTCAGGGAATGATCAGTACACCAAGCCCACTTGGCTCGCCAAATTTCGTTCTTCTTGGTTAAACCGTTAGTTGGCAGTAACCCGTTTCATTTTGAGGTTTCACTCTGTTTTCTCCTATAGGGATACATGTATTTGGAACTCTAAATCAAACACGGTTTGTGCTAGCTCTTTGAAACTTGACACAATAAAGCAGTTTCAGGTTCTATCTCTATGGTTTGTTTGCTGTTGATGTAGCCCTAACCAGAGACTGGCGAGAATCACTTTCATGGAAAGGGCCTGCCAAGCTTCCAAAAAACTACGAGTTGCCTGAAATCTCAGCAAACACTTTTTCACCCAATATTGATGATACTTTCAGGTAATGATGAGTACACCAATCCCACTTGGCTCGCCAAATTTTGTTCTTCTAGGTTAAACCCGTTCGTTGGCAGTAACAGGTTTCATTTTGAGTTTTCACTCTGTTTTCTCCTATAGGGATACATATATTTGGAACTCTAAATCAAACACGGTTTGTGCTAGCTCTTTGGAAACTTGACACAATAAAGCAGTTTCAGGTTCTATCTCTATGGTTTGTTTGCTGTTGATGTAGCCCTAAGCAGAGACTGGCGAGAATCACTTTCATGGAAAGGGCCTGCCAAGCTTCCAAAAAACTACGAGTTGCCTGAAATCTCAGCAAACAGTTTTTCACCCAATCTTGATGATACTTTCAGGGAATGATCAGTACACCAAGCCCACTTGGCTCGCCAAATTACGTTCTTCTAGGTTAAACAGTTCGTTGGCAGTAACAGGTTTCATTTTGAGGTTTCACTCTGTTTTCTCCTATAGGGATACGTGTATTTGGAACTCTAAATCAAACACGGTTTGTGCTAGCTCTTTGAAACCTGACACAATAAAGCAGTTTCAGGTTTATCTCTATGGTTTGTTTGCTGTTGATGTAGCCCTAAGCAGAGGACTGGCGAGAATCACTTTCATGGAAAGGGCCTGCCAAGCTTCCAAAAAACTACGAGTTGCCTGAAATCTCAGCAAAGAGTTTTTCACCCAATCTTGATGATACTTTCAGGGAAGGAACAGTACACCAATCCCACTTGGCTCGCCAAATTTTGTTCTTCTAGGTTAAACCGTTCGTTGGCAGTAACAGGTTTCATTTTGAGGTTTCACTCTGTTTTCTCCTATAGGGATACATATATTTGGAACTCTAAATCAAACACGGTTTGTGCTAGATCTTTGAAACTTGACACAATAAAGCAGTTTCAGGTTCTATTCTCTATGGTTTGTTTGCTGTTGATGTAGCCCTAAGCAGAGACTGGCGAGAATCACTTTCATGGAAAGGGCCTGCCAAGCTTCCAAAAAACTACGAGTTGCCTGAAATCTCAGCAAACACTTTTTCACCCAATCTTGATGATACTTTCAGGGAATGATCAGTACACCAAGCCCACTTGGCTCGCCAAATTTCGTTCTTCTAGGTTAAACCATTCGTTGGCAGTAACAGGTTTCATTTTGAGGTTTCACTCTGTTTTCTCCTATAGGGATACATGTATTTGGAACTCTAAATCAAACACGGTTTGTGCTAGCTCTTTGAAACCTGACATAATAAAGCAGTTTCAGGTTCTATCTCTATGGTTTGTTTGCTGTTCATGTAGCCCTAAGCAGAGACTGGCGAGAATCACTTTCATGGAAAGGGCCTGCCAAGCTTCCAAAAAACTACGAGTTGCCTGAAATATCAGCAAACACTTTTTCACCCAATCTTGATGATACTTTTCAGGGAATGATCAGTACACCAAGCCCACTTGGCTCGCCAAATTTCGTTCTTCTAGGTTAAACCATTCATTTGCAGTAACCATTTTCATTTTGAGGTTTCACTCTGTTTTCTCCTATAGGGATACATGTATTTGGAACTCTAAATCAAACACGGTTTGTGCTAGCTCTTTGAAACTTGACACAATAAAGCAGTTTCAGGTTCTATCTCTATGGTTTGTTTGCTGTTGATGTAGCCCTAAGCAGAGACTGGCGAGAATCACTTTCATGGAAAGGGCCTGCCAAGCTTCCAAAAAACTACGAGTTGCCTGAAATCTCAGCAAACAGTTTTTCACCCAATCTTGATGATACTTTCAGGGAATGATCAGTACACCAATCCCACTTGGCTCGCCAAATTTTGTTCTTCTAGGTTTAAACCGTTCGTTGGCAGTAACAGGTTTCATTTTGAGGTTTCACTCTGTTTTCTCCTATAGGGATACATATATTTGGAACTCTAAATCAAACACGGTTTGTGCTAGCTCTTTGAAACTTGACACAATAAAGCAGTTTCAGGTTCTATCTCTATGGTTTGTTTGCTGTTGATGTAGCCCTAAGCAGAGACTGGCGAGAATCACTTTCATGGAAAGGGCCTGCCAAGCTTCCAAAAAACTACGAGTTGCCTGAAATCTCAGCAAACACTTTTTCACCCAATCTTGATGATACTTTCAGGGAATGATCAGTACACCAAGCCCACTTGGCTCGCCAAATTACGTTCTTCTAGGTTAACAGTTCGTTGGCAGTAACAGGTTTCATTTTGAGGTTTCACTCTGTTTTCTCCTATAGGGATACGTGTATTTGGAACTCTAAATCAAACACGGTTTGTGCTAGCTCTTTGAAACCTGACACAATAAAGCAGTTTCAGGTTTTATCTCTATGGTTTGTTTGCTGTTGATGTAGCCCTAAGCAGAGACTGGCGAGAATCACTTTCATGGAAAGGGCCTGCCAAGCTTCCAAAAAACTACGAGTTGCCTGAAATCTCAGCAAACACTTTTTCACCCAATCTTGATGATACTTTCAGGGAATGATCAGTACACCAAGCTCACTTGGCTCGCCAAATTTCGTTCTTCTAGGTTTAAACCGTTCGTTGGGCAGTAACCCGTTTCATTTTGAGGTTTCACTCTGTTTTGTCCTATAGGGATACATGTATTTGGAACTCTAAATCAAACACGGTTTGTGCTAGCTCTTTGAAAACTTGACACAATAAAGCAGTTTCAGGTTCTATCTCTATGGTTTGTTTGCTGTTGATGTAGCCCTAAGCAGAGACTGGCGAGAATCACTTTCATGGAAAGGGCCTGCCAAGCTTCCAAAAAACTGAAATCTCAGCAAACACTTTTTCACCCAATCTTGATGATACTTTCAGGGAATGATCAGTACACCAAGCCCACTTGGCTCGCCAAATTTCGTTCTTCTAGGTTAAACCATTCATTTGCAGTAACCGTTTTCATTTTGAGGTTTCACTCTGTTTTCTCCTATAGGGATACATGTATTTGGAACTCTAAATCAAACACGGTTTGTGCTAGCTCTTTGAAACTTGACACAATAAAGCAGTTTCAGGTTCTATCTCTATGGTTTGTTTGCTGTTGATGTAGCCCTAAGCAGAGACTGGCGAGAATCACTTTCATGGAAAGGGCCTGCCAAGCTTCCAAAAAACTACGAGTTGCCTGAAATCTCAGCAAACAGTTTTTCACCCAATCTTGATGATACTTTCAGGGAATGATCAGTACACCAATCCCACTTGGCTCGCGAAATTTTGTTCTTCTAGGTTAAACCGTTCGTTGGCAGTAACAGGTTTCATTTTGAGGTTTCACTCTGTTTTCTCCTACAGGGATACATATATTTGGAACTCTAAATCAAACACGGTTTGTGCTAGATCTTTGAAACTTGACAAAATAAAGCAGTTTCAGGTTCTATCTCTATGGTTTGTTTGCTGTTGATGTAGCCCTAAGCAGAGACTGGCGAGAATCACTTTCATGGAAAGGGCCTGCCAAGCTTCCAAAAAACTACGAGTTGCCTGAAATCTCAGCAAACACTTTTTCACCCAATCTTGATGATACTTTCAGGTAATGATCAGTACACCAAGCCCACTTGGCTCGCCAAATTTCGTTCTTCTAGGTTAAACCGCTCGTTGGCAGTAACAGGTTTCATTTTGAGGTTTCACTCTGTTTTGTCCTATAGGGATACATGTATTTGGAACTCTAAATCAAACACGGTTTGTGCTAGATCTTTGAAACTTGACACAATAAAGCAGTTTCAGGTTCTATCTCTATGGTTTGTTTGCTGTTGATGTAGCCCTAAGCAGAGACTGGCGAGAATCACTTTCATGGAAAGGGCCTGCCAAGCTTCCAAAAAACTACGAGTTGCCTGAAATCTCAGCAAACAGTTTTTCACCCAATCTTGATGATACTTTCAGGGAATGATCAGTACACCAAGCCCACTTGGCTCGCCAAATTTCGTTCTTCTAGGTTAAACCGTTCGTTGGCAGTAACCCGTTTCATTTTGAGGTTTCACTCTGTTTTGTCCTATAGGGATACATGTATTTGGAACTCTAAATCAAACACGGTTTGTGCTAGCTCTTTGAAACTTGACACAATAAAGCAGTTTCAGGTTCTATCTCTATGGTTTGTTTGCTGTTGATGTAGCCCTAAGCAGTGACTGGCGAGAATCACTTTCATGGAAAGGCCCTGCCAAGCTTCCAAAAAACTACGAGTTGCCTGAAATCTCAGCAAACAGTTTTTCACCCAATCTTGATGATACTTTCAGGGAATGATCAGGACACCAAGCCCACTTGGCTCGCCAAATTTCGTTCTTCTAGGTTAAACCGTTCATTTGCAGTAACCGTTTTCATTTTGAGGTTTCACTCTGTTTTCTCCTATAGGGATACATGTATTTGGAACTCTAAATCAAACACGGTTTGTGCTAGCTCTTTGAAACTTGACACAATAAAGCAGTTTCAGGTTCTATCTCTATGGTTTGTTTGCTGTTGATGTAGCCCTAAGCAGAGACTGGCGAGAATCACTTTCATGGAAAGGGCCTGCCAAGCTTCCAAAAAACTACGAGTTGCCTGAAATCTCAGCAAACAGTTTTTCACCCAATCTTGATGATACTTTCAGGTAATGATCAGTACACCAAGCCCACTTGGCTCCCCAAATTACGTTCTTCTAGGTTAAACCGTTCGTTGGCAGTAACAGGTTTCATTTTGAGGTTTCACTCTGTTTTCTCCTATAGGGATACGTGTATTTGGAACTCTAAATCAAACACGGTTTGTGCTAGCTCTTTGAAACCTGACACAATAAAGCAGTTTCAGGTTCTATCTCTATGGTTTGTTTGCTGTTCATGTAGCCCTAAGCAGAGACTGGCGAGAATCACTTTCATGGAAAGGGCCTGCCAAGCTTCCAAAAAACTACGAGTTGCCTGAAATCTCAGCAAACACTTTTTCACCCAATCTTGATGATACTTTCAGGGAATGATCAGTACACCAAGCCCACTTGGCTCGCCAAATTTCGTTCTTCTAGGTTAAACCGTTCGTTGGCAGTAACCGTTTTCATTTTGAGGTTTCACTCTGTTTTCTCCTATAGGGATACATGTATTTGGAACTCTAAATCAAACACGGTTTGTGCTAGCTCTTTGAAACTTGACACAATAAAGCAGTTTCAGGTTCTATCTCTATGGTTTGTTTGCTGTTGATGTAGCCCTAAGCAGAGACTGGCGAGAATCACTTTCATGGAAAGGGACTGCCAAGGTTCCAAAAAACTACGAGTTGCCTGAAATCTCAGCAAACAGTTTTTCACCCAATCTTGATGATACTTTCAGGGAATGATCAGTACACCAAGCCCACTTGGCTCGCCAAATTTCGTTCTTCTAGGTTAAACCGTTCGTTGGCAGTAACCCGTTTCATTTTGAGGTTTCACTCTGTTTTGTCCTATAGGGATACATGTATTTGGAACTCTAAATCAAACACGGTTTGTGCTAGCTCTTTGAAACTTGACACAATAAAGCAGTTTCAGGTTCTATCTCTATGGTTTGTTTGCTGTTGATGTAGCCCTAAGCAGAGACTGGCGAGAATCACTTTCATGGAAAGGGCCTGCCAAGCTTCCAAAAAACTACGAGTTGCCTGAAATCTCAGCAAACACTTTTTCACCCAATCTTGATGATACTTTCAGGTAATGATCAGTACACCAAGCCCACTTGGCTCGCTAAATTTCGTTCTTCTAGGTTAAACCGTTCGTTGGCAGTAACAGGTTTCATTTTGAGGTTTCACTCTGTTTTCTCCTATAGGGATACATGTATTTGGAACTCTAAATCAAACACGGTTTGTGCTAGCTCTTTGAAACTTGACACAATAAAGCAGTTTCAGGTTCTATCTCTATGGTTTGTTTGCTGTTGACGTAGCCCTAAGCAGAGACTGGCGAGAATTACTTTCATGGAAAGGGCCTGCCAAGCTTCCAAAAAACTACGAGTTGCCTGAAATCTCAGCAAACAGTTTTTCACCCAATCTTGATGATACTTTCAGGGAATGATCAGTACACCAAGCCCACTTGGCTCGCCAAATTTCGTTCTTCTAGGTTAAACCGTTCGTTGGCAGTAACAGGTTTCATTTTGAGGTTTCACTCTGTTTTGTCCTATAGGGATACATGTATTTGGAACTCTAAATCAAACACGGTTTGTGCTAGCTCTTTGAAACTTGACACAATAAAGCAGTTTCAGGTTCTATCTCTATGGTTTGTTTGCTGTTGATGTAGCCCTAAGCAGAGACTGGCGAGAATCACTTTCATGGAAAGGGCCTGCCAAGCTTCCAAAAAACTACGAGTTGCCTGAAATATCAGCAAACACTTTTTCACCCAATCTTGATGATACTTTCAGGGAATGATCAGTACACCAAGCCCACTTGGCTCGCCAAATTTCGTTCTTCTAGGTTAAACCGTTCGTTGGCAGTAACCCGTTTCATTTTGAGGTTTCACTCTGTTTTGTCCTATAGGGATACATGTATTTGGAACTCTAAATCAAACACGGTTTGTGCTAGCTCTTTGAAACTTGACACAATAAAGCAGTTTCAGGTTCTATCTCTATGGTTTGTTTGCTGTTGATGTAGCCCTAAGCAGAGACTGGCGAGAATCTCTTTCATGGAAAGGGCCTGCCAAGCTTCCAAAAAACTACGAGTTGCCTGAAATCTCAGCAAACACTTTTTCACCCAATCTTGATGATACTTTCAGGGAATGATCAGTACACCAAGCCCACTTGGCTCGCCAAATTTCGTTCTTCTAGGTTAAACCGTTCGTTGGCAGTAACAGGTTTCATTTTGAGGTTTCACTCTGTTTTCTCCTATAGGGATACATGTATTTGGAACTCTAAATCAAACACGGTTTGTGCTAGCTCTTTGAAACCTGACACAATAAAGCAGTTTCAGGTTCTATCTCTATGGTTTGTTTGCTGTTCATATAGCCCTAAGCAGAGACTGGCGAGAATCACTTTCATGGAAAGGGCCTGCCAAGCTTCCAAAAAACTTCGAGTTGCCTGAAATATCAGCAAACACTTTTTCACCCAATCTTGATGATACTTTCAGGGAATGATCAGTACACCAAGCCCACTTGGCTCGCCGAATTTCGTTCTTCTAGGTTAAACCATTCATTTGCAGTAACCGTTTTCATTTTGAGGTTTCACTCTGTTTTCTCCTATAGGGATACATGTATTTGGAACTCTAAATCAAACACGGTTTGTGCTAGCTCTTTGAAACTTGACACAATAAAGCAGTTTCAGGTTCTATCTCTATGGTTTGTTTGCTGTTGATGTAGCCCTAAGCAGAGACTGGCGAGAATCACTTTCATGGAAAGGGCCTGCCAAGCTTCCAAAAAACTACGAGTTGCCTGAAATCTCAGCAAACAGTTTTTCACCCAATCTTGATGATACTTTCAGGGAATGATCAGTACACCAATCCCACTTGGCTCGCCAAATTACGTTCTTCTAGGTTAAACCGTTCGTTGGCAGTAACAGGTTTCATTTTGAGGTTTCACTCTGTTTTCTCCTATAGGGATACGTGTATTTGGAACTCTAAATCAAACACGGTTTGTGCTAGCTCTTTGAAACCTGACACAATAAAGCAGTTTCAGGTTCTATCTCTATGGTTTGTTTGCTGTTGATGTAGCCCTAAGCAGAGACTGGCGAGAATCACTTTCATGGAAAGGGCCTGCCAAGCTTCCAAAAAACTACGAGTTGCCTGAAATATCAGCAAACACTTTTTCACCCAATCTTGATGATACTTTCAGGTAATGATCAGTACACCAAGCCCACTTGGCTCGCCAAATTTCGTTCTTCTAGGTTAAACCGTTCGTTGGCAGTAACAGGTTTCATTTTGAGGTTTCACTCTGTTTTCTCCTATAGGGATACATGTATTTGGAACTATAAATCAAACACGGTTTGTGCTAGCTCTTTGAAACCTGACACAATAAAGCAGTTTCAGGTTCTATCTCTATGGTTTGTTTGCTGTTCATATAGCCCTAAGCAGAGACTGGCGAGAATCACTTTCATGGAAAGGGCCTGCCAAGCTTCCAAAAAACTTCGAGTTGCCTGAAATATCAGCAAACACTTTTTCACCCAATCTTGATGATACTTTCAGGGAATGATCAGTACACCAAGCCCACTTGGCTCGCCAAATTTCGTTCTTCTAGGTTAAACCATTCATTTGCAGTAACCGTTTTCATTTTGAGGTTTCACTCTGTTTTCTCCTATAGGGATACATGTATTTGGAACTCTAAATCAAACACGGTTTGTGCTAGCTCTTTGAAACGTGACACAATAAAGCAGTTTCAGGTTCTATCTCTATGGTTTGTTTGCTGTTGATGTAGCCCTAAGCAGAGGCAGGCGAGAATCACTTTCATGGAAAGGGCCTGCCAAGCTTCCAAAAAACTACGAGTTGCCTGAAATCTCAGCAAACACTTTTTCACCCAATCTTGATGATACTTTCAGGAAATGATCAGTACACCAATCCCACTTGGCTCGCCAAATTTCGTTCTTCTAGGTTAAACCGTTCGTTGGCAGTAACAGGTTTCATTTGAGGTTTCACTCTGTTTTCTCCTATAGGGATACATATATTTGGAACTCTAAATCAAACACGGTTTGTGCTAGATCTTTGAAACTTGACACAATAAAGCAGTTTCAGGTTCTATCTCTATGGTTTGTTTGCTGTTGATGTAGCCCTAAGCAGAGACTGGCGAGAATCACTTTCATGGAAAGGGCCTGCCAAGCTTCCAAAAAACTACGAGTTGCCTGAAATCTCAGCAAACAGTTTTTCACCCAATCTTGATGATACTTTCAGGGAATGATCAGTACACCAATCCCACTTGGCTCGCCAAATTTTGTTCTTCTAGGTTAAACCGTTCGTTGGCAGTAACAGGTTTCATTTTGAGGTTTCACTCTGTTTTGTCCTATAGGGA